>NW_017386000.1:377244-677244 GCF_000237925.1 Schistosoma mansoni
AATAGGACGAAACGCGCGTCCTGGATTCCATTGCTAGCCACTATCCATCTCTGCTTACCATACTTGTGAATTAAGGCTATATCGAGGCAATACGCACAGGATGCACATATGCCAATTAGAGACTGACCAGTTGCAGTCCTAACACATCGATGGGAAGATTCAAACAAACAATACTAAACGAATTCAAACTTCATCCCATTGCACAAGCAAGTGGCTATCGGGACTCAGTGGCCGAGTGGATAACGCGATGGAGTTTGAAGCGAAAGGTACTGGGTTCGAGTCCAAGAGTGAACATCAACTCTGAGATGCAGGTACATCCAGCTGACGAGTCCCAAATAGGACGAAACGCGCGTCCTGGATTCCACTGCTAGTCACTATCCATCTCTGCTTACCATGTTAGACTTATGTTTGTCTCATCTTGATATTTTTAGCTGTAACTAATAAAGTTCATATTTACGTATATATTCTCAAATGTTTGTTTACTGACCATTTATCTATCCATTTCTCTCTATCTATCTATCTATCTATCTATCTATCTATCTATCTGTATATATATATATATATATATATATATATATATATATATATATATATATATATATATATATGCTTGATCGATCAATGCACAAAATCATACTGTATATACAACTTGGTATTTAATCATAATTGAGACCCTAATAATACCATATGATTGTAATACATAACACAACTATTAATTTGAAAATAATTCACAATACAAAAAAATCAATAATCAATACAACACACTTAGTAATATTTATTAATTTAAACAAATATTAATTGAATGTAGTTTTTTTTTAAAATTAAAAGAAGAATAAGTTTAGATTTTAAACGCTTAAATACATGAAATTCACTTAACAGATTAATACAATTATAATATTTATGAAATTATTATTATTATTCTTAGAAATTGAAATAAAATAAACAATGAAATTGTTCATTGTGAAATAAACCAAAGGTGAAAGGAATAAATAAATCAATAATAATAATAATAATTGTTATGTGATAATTAAGTTATTGGTGATAATGAATTTGATCATTATGAAAAAATTTTTTGATTGCCACATATTTTGTATAAGCAACTATAAATTATTGATTAGGCAACTCATTAACAAACATAAGCAGTTGATATTATTGGAAAGTAAATGAATATTTTATAATTAGATACAATTTGAATAGGGTGGATAAAATATAAATCTGGTGAAAACTAAAGTGTCATTAGTATGATTGGTATTATTCGTGGAAGTTGTTATTCGTCAACAAAGTTTACGTGGAACTGATGTTTCCTATCAGATTCGAACTCGTATCACAGAGCTTCAGAGCTGGTCTGTAATTCATTTCCTGTAAGACTGAAATAATTACAATTGATTGATCACTGAGTAGTAACTAATATAGTATTTGTTTGGTTCTTATTATTGATTGGATTCTATTGATCACAGTTTGCTCCTGACTGCTTTAAGTCACTTGAAATCTAGATACAGGTATAATGTATGTATATGTACGCATTAAATACGATTTACTCTCGTAAATAAGTAGGACAGGGAAAGTTGTTACCGTCTGAACTTGATTAAAGTTAAAAGAAATAAGGAAAAACCTACGGTATTCATTGAATACAATGTTGAATGATGAACACTATTTGCTCACTGGTGCTTAGTGATTTTAAATATTTTATCTATTAGTGTATCAAAAAACAGATTTGGTTTCTTATTGTCAATCGATAAAAATCATAATAAGTAAAATCTCCATTTATAATACGTTTGTAACTGTTTTATCGAATGATACATTTAATTTGTTCAATATTAAAGAAAATGAGAGGAACTATTTTAAGAAACGAACACATTATAGTGAATCATTTGTAACTCAATAACCACAGGTAACATACATATATGTCATGTATTCGCAAAACTGAAAAGAAAATGTCATTGAAGTTTATTGAATTAAAAACGTTTGTTTACGTGTATTCAATGAAAAGGGAAAAAACTGAAACAACAACAACAAATATTTTGATCACATTATCGAAATTGTATTACTATTGTAGGATGAAAATGGAACAATGTTGAAATCAATCCAACATACTGGAATAATAAGGTGTGTATAACATTATTATAGTTACTAAAGTTGATCATAATTAAAGAAGGACTATGAAACTTCTATTATTGATTATTTTGGATAATCAAAAAAAAGTAGATACTATTGATTACTGTTGAATGGCACCAGATGAATTAATACATTTGAATGAATCACTAAAACTAGCCACTTTGTTGTGAACAATCATCGATACAATTAACCATGTGGATAATAGAGAATTAACATGATTGAATGTAACTGGTAGGAATTATTAGATATAAGTTTTGGGTTATATAGGACTTTGTGATTTGAATTTACAGCATTGGTCACTGTTGTTCATTGACACACTAGTGTAGTCAATCTAGTCCTACAGGTTATTCATACTTGATATGTCTAAGAGGGAATGTTGATGATTAATTCACTAGGTGATATGGTTTTAAATATCTGGGACGGTGAGAAATCTAGGTCCAGCGATTCCAAATGACTGGCTCTATTTATCTAAAATCAAAGTACATCGAATCACTTAGCTTGCTAGTTACATCGTGAAAACATTTTCTACAGCTTAACTGAAATGGAGTACATATATGACATTTAGGTAGAATAAAAGTACAAACATTAGTTCAAGATTGCAACTGAGTGATCAACACAAACCTAGTTAGTTATTATCTGCCTTGATTCTAGCTAAAAATTCTAAAGTTTCCTTCAGTGTAGAAAATATTTTGCAATGTTATTTAATGAAATAGTTATTAGACTCCAAATTATGTGATACTTTATTTGTACTTCTGTTTAGGTTAAATAAAGATGTAAACTTAACCAATGTAAATACAGACTTTCATAATGAAAATGAAACGGCTTAAACTATGAAATGGATGTAATTTTTCTGTGGTTAATAACGTTTTGGTGAAGTAATTTCATAGATAAAAATCCAAGACATAACAACTGACCAAATCTCTTTGGTCCTTACAAACTTTCCAAATGATATCACTATTTGATGAAAACAATCTAAATGGTTGGAAAGTAATCAGTGAATTATTAGATCAAATGCATCACACATTAAGGTCATATCTAATTGGATTGGAGGTTTACGGTTCAGTTACAAAAACTACTATTAGTAGAAACTATGGGAGTAGAATAAACCGAATAGTTCATTTGTCCTAATTATTTATCTTGTAATGAAAGTCAATTACCAAATCATAAATAATTATTCAACCAGAAAAAGAGTGGGAGCAGCTTTAAATAAAAGTTAGGGATTATCAATGCCGTAAAAAATGTCGAAATTTAGTCTGGAAAAACATAAACACAGCGACTCTAAAGTGGATGGTCGAACTATTTTCTGCACAACTTTTAACATCATGAAATCCATTTTTTATGGAAGACTGTAAATCAATTACCATAATCTATTCTTAAAATATGTTAATATTCTCTCTGTAAAATACTTGGATATTCGTGATTGCAAAGAGAGAGTGCAGCAAAATTTTTAGATGTTCAGTCAATATATGTGGTCATGGAGGAATAGTTACATACTTTTGTGTTGTATTCCGTGGAGAATTATGAATGGTAACTTTGAGAACTATCAATGGACCAATATGATATGTATATTTCCTATTGTATAATTGCTAAGTAACTAACCTAATCGTATTCGTGTTCCTCTTATCATTAGCTTTATTTTGACCTTTGAACTATTATTATACGATTCTTGAGTTATCCCCAGTCTATTAATTATTTTCCCCTTATTCACAGCCATGTTTGGCCAAATCTTATACAAATATTATTTTCTGTTTTATGGTACGATGTGGTCTGTTTGATTGGTATATAAACCCAGTATGTTTGTGAACAATGATTCATATCGCAGAGGCTGTTATTGGTGTTCTGGACTTAACTGGCTGGGCTAGGCAGATACTAGGACTGATAAGTACTCAAGACTGCTCATACGATTTTGTGTATCATTGGGCGATCAATAAATTCACTGCTCTCTAATTGGCGGTCTCTTAACGTTCATATAATAACTGGGGCACGCACACGTTATAACATTTAGGACTATGAAAAATCAATGCATCTTATTTGATACGTTATTTCATTGCTGATAGATCACATAGAGTTTTGAAAAGATCCAAGTAAAAGACATGAAGTAAGATTTGCAAGTCTGAATTAAGTTCATAATTTTTACACTTTTATCAGTAGTGACTACGTTTACTCACATGCTTTATAGTAATTTTTGGTGAATGTAACTTACAATCTAGATATTAACGATTTTCATAGAATAATTTGCGAGACGTATATTTGATGATGACTGTGAATAGATTCTAGGTGAATTAACTGTTAACTTAAAACTGTTTATAATAGTGGAACAAGTTGACTGACGCTGTCTGGGAATGATATTTTATATCACCTAATAGTCTGTTGAACGAACACATGCATATACATGATTAATTTAGTAAGTACGAATACTACTTCAGTATGTATTCTTATCTGTTATTCACACACTCTTCTTCATTACATGATTGATCAAGTACAGATTAAGGATGGGTGATTTAACATCAAAATAATAGCAGTATAGAATTAGTAATTTAACTTTAGCTTGTTGAAGTGAAATACAAACGGTTTAAAACCACCACTAAATAAACGACTGAGAAGCACATGAAATCCCAATAAAGATGCAGAAATCCAGAGTCTTTGCTTTGATAGTATACATCAACAAGATTTTACCCTAAACTGGATATGCTCTTCCTGTACCAAACATTTGCTTTTGTGATCATAAGGATCACTGTAAAGGATAAACATATGAAGAAATTGTACCGTGTGTAATTGTATAAAATACCTGATTGGAAATCTATGTACAGAAGCCTGTTGGCATACCAACTTAACTATACACATTATGTTGGCAATGTACTTTAAAAATCCTATCATATATATATATGGTTTAGTTGTTGCATCTTAATAATCTTATTACTGAAAATAAAAATGTATGCGTGTTCTATGCTACTATTTTATACTGACACTTATTACGTTGATTGATTTAGATATATACCGATACACATACACACATCAAGAATTATGAAAAAAGCTCTATAAGTGATTAAATTATTTTATAAAGTAATTCTTTTCTTTTTAGTATCTAATTATGTCAATAGCAGTAATTATGTTTACAATTGCTTATTATTTCTCCGTTTGTAAAGGCAATCGAACAAAATAGGTGATCACACATCATTTTGTGCAATCAGCTTGTCAGCATCTAATTTGGAGGAAAATATACTTTCTTTATAGTACATTAACAATGTGTATCCGTAACGTTTAAGTATACTGTGACATCCATATTGGATGAGATGTATGTTTCTAGCCATCATGCAACTTGACCATGTATTATTTATTTTCCCATTCAGCTAAAATCAACTTTAAATAGATACAATAAGCAGGAGACGACCGATTAATGTTTAAACTTGCATGATAGGATAAACAAGACTAATGATCAGAAGATACGAAAACTTGTGTAGCTACTACATAATCCAGACGTAACAAGTTCTATTTTCGATGGGATTTTGACTTGAGTGGTTGGTGCAACTTGGGTCTGGATAGGAATTTTAAAGTGTATACGAAGATAAATGCTGTTATCCTACCAGATTTTCTTTTTGTATTCAGTGGATGAATATTATTTTACGAACAAGAAGATGGTTGGTCTTTCAATATCTAAAATTCTCGAAGATAGTTTTCGTCACGAAATAACATCAACTGAGTAACTGCATAGATGAATGTTGTGGTGAAGTCATTCTATTACTCAGAGGGGAAATATCCATTATCAAATTACCCTATTTACATCATTTTGATAATATCATAGGAATTTTCGTGGTAATAAATTTACTCTTTCATTTCTTTTCGCATATGTATAATTGGGTTCTGCAAATTATTTATATATTGGAACTTTTATTTTCACTAGTAATGTGAGGTTAGTAGAAAAGTATGGGTTTTATATGCAGTATGTTTTTTATACTAGGATTATTAAGTATGTATAAATAGAAATGATTTTGAAGTTAGAATGACTGAGAAATTAACATCTGTTAGCTATCATACCTGGGCAATGGACAGTATCTACTAATTGCACTGAGATAGTTCACTGACAGGTTACAGTCGTCCATAAATTTAGGTAACAAAATGAAACAAATCAATAGTCTGAGATCAAACGCGAAATATTCATTGGACGAAGCGAAAACGTTTTGGAAAGTGGCACTATTTTATATAACATAGATGAACTGTTATTTCTAAGTTAAATGTAGAATAAGAGCATAAATTCTATTGGAAAATGACATTATTCGGTCTTTTTCAAAGAAATGAAAACAATCAATACCTCATTTCTTTTAGTTGTTTCATTTGATCCTACTTCACAACCTTATAAAGTTTTATGATGGGAAAAAAGTAGGATTACGAAGTCAGGAAGAAACTGAACTCACAATGAACATCCAGTGTCATTGAGCTATATCAGACGGACGTTATTTGGATTTTAACATAATAACAATCGAAAGTTTCACAGGGTTTTCCGTGAATGGAATTAGCCTTGCACTTGAATAAATTCTGTTAAACAGTTGTATGAAACAAATTTTCTTAGACTACTGAATTCGAAGCCATAGCTTATAACACGTTTCTATTTGATCCTCTACATCGTAATTTACTCGTTTGGAACGATTAGAATGATTTCTTCTTTCTAATTCTTACACAAAACTCTCAAGATTTTGCAAACTAACGTTATACTGAAAACTGATACAAAATATACACTGTAAGTGGAATATAGGTGACTTTAGTAAAAAGAATACATGATGGTACCTAATACGAAAGACAAATGTTTGGTGCTCGTTATACAAACAGAAGCTAGATGACTCATCTATGCTTTGTATTACAGTGTAGAATGTCGTTTTAAGCAGTGTATGATTGAAATTTTTCTTCGACAAAGCATTTTTTCTATGATTGAAGCGACAATAACTTCTGGGTTAGAGAGACTTATCGTAGGAATTGATAGGTCAGGTCATATCTGGGACATGAATGATGTCAGTAATTCTAAACATCAGGAATTTGATCTACATATTTGGACTACTGGTTTCAAGTTAAGCTTCTGATAGTTAGCTTATCGATTAACTGTTTTCCTTTTAGCTGTTAAATGGACTATGCTAAGGATTGTCTCTTTTTAATTACCGTTTAAGTTACAATAAACTCATCTTTGCTGTGTAATGGTTACTTCAGTGCCAGTTATTGGATCACCATCATTGATCTCCTTTTTGTTACTGTATAAAGATGGCTTAAGTTGTCAAAAGTAGAGACGTTAACCTAAACTCTCACTATTATGCTGGTAATTTATTTACTTATGAATAAGACATTGCGCGTATTATTGAGTTAGTAGCGTCCAAGACCGTAATAAAAACGGGATGACCAATATCGTCATCATCACCATGACTATAAAAATGAACAGGCAAAACTTACTACTAACAAAAAAATAAAATATGAAAAAAGTCAATTTGCTAAACACTAGTTTCATTTGTCTGTAGTGGGAATTCTACACAGTCGAGTGCATTAAAATGATCACGTGGCTGTAGAATCTTAAATAAGTTAGGATATATATATCTATAAAGTTGGACAGATGATTCATACACATTATACGTACGTTTGCATGTGTGTAAAGTCGGTGAAGCCTTTAAAAGTAGGTATACAAGATCAAGTTGTAGAAACAACTCCTTTGAACTAGATGAGAGACACAAACCATTCAAGAGAGACGAAAGATAGTGAATAAGCGAATATTTGGACGTAACAATTTAAGTGTATGCATGATATAGAAGAGATAATCTATTACGTATAAAACAGTTTTTCATAATGTTAATCATGAGTAAGTTAAACCGATTTTTCTCTTTACCAAGGTATAATGATTTTTGCACACAAGTTGAAGAGGGTACATTTAATTAAAGAAAAGCAAAATAGAAATGGTGATACATAGCAGTACGAAGATTGAAGAAATCAAGCTACTTTTTATCCTTTTCACGAAAAGTCACCGGCGAAAACCCATTATTATTATTAGTATCATCCGCCATAAGAACAGTGTTAGCGCAGTAAGTTTTACCGTAAGTTACTCATGGTCGTTACACATATACACAGATAGATGAGATAATAAACAGTGCAGATGAGAAAAGTGTATAACCATGCATGAAATAAATCACACCACATTGTGGAACTAGGTTTCATATCAGAGAAGATAACTTATAATTTTGTAAAAGAGAACAGAAACAATATCACAAAGTAACTTCGGCTTAAATTTAAAATAATTGTCAATAATTCAGAAAGTTAAAATATCTTTTAAACTGAATTGGATAACGAAATAAAGGTGAAACCTGCATTAGAATAAACATCTAGGACAGAACGTATTTCAAAGAATTAAATGAAATCACCCTATCACAAATCGAAATCATACATAATGGTACAAAGAAAAAAAACGAGGCAAACAAAAGATGAGAGAAGGAAGTTGACAAAATATAAACATTGAAACGAATTCTTGTGTGTATAGGGTTTGTACATTTGGGAAAATGCACTTGAAAGGAAGAGTATATGTTAGAGGTCAAATAGTTGAAATGTGTTTAGTTACTTAGTCATGTGTATTATTATTAATACAACTATTAACAGCGAGATTCAGAAACAATAGGAATAGACCATCACTAATAATAACAATAATTATGGATGTTACTAATTGAACCCAATAAATCTATTCACAGAATATGTATGACAATGAATATTGGTGAATACGACGAACTAAACGAAAGAACGAAGAAGAAAAACCACTTTGGAACAAAATGTAAATATCTAGTAATTACACTGATATCATTCCCGAAGACAAATATGAAACATTTGATACGAGACTTACACAACCGTTTTACACGGCTTCTTTAGGAATTATCGACGGTGTGCACAAGCGATGGCGCATGCATTGTAAAAGGCGAAAACATAATACAGTTTTAGTTATTGTGCATTCTTAGGTCCACTTGCAGAAAGGAACAGCGCATCAACAGGAAAGGCTTATATTGTGTATTTTTTTATGAAGTACTGAAAATGTAGAGATAGACAATCCTCAGGAGAAAAGTGTTATAAGGATGATAACAAACTGAAAAAATAAAACCGACAAATTGCTACTTTTCAAATAAGGTGACACAACTGCACAATGAGAAGAAAAGATGTAGTGAGATTAACAGGAGAGATCATTTTAAAGGAATGAAAAACAATACTACACGAATACATAGCTACTACACTAAAGACTAAGGAATAACTTACATAAATTTCCATTGCTCAATTTGGTAGACATAAAATCAACAAACGAAAATGAAACAGCCGGGACAATTGGAAATACAAAAATACATATAAGTGAAACAGGGGTGGCCATAATCTACTTAGATGACATGCTTCTCATACAAACACGGTAATGAGAAGCAAGTGTGTTTAGATATTTCATTACAGATGTTAACAGAAAAGTGCAGACAAGGAATCCTGAGGACAATATCAGAAGTCTAAGGACGAATGGTGCTGTTGAGTGGAGTGAATATATATAGGAAATAACAAAGAAAGAATTGGAAAGTACAAACATGTCTGAATAAAATTTGGTCGGAAATAACCACTACAGTACAAATTGAACAATATCGATGATCTGACAGAAAAGATTTACACACATGTAAAGTGATCAACAAGCCTGTACAAATGCGTACATGTGAGACGCATACAGACAAAGAACACACTTGAAATCATAAAAAACATGTCCTTGTGGGCTATATCGAAACAAAGATATTATGACCCAGCATAGAGTTTTGAAAAAAACGAGAGGTACTGAATAAAAACTATACTGTTGAGCATGTGTTAATATTATCCAAGATCTTTCACAGTCATAGTTGTAATCTGGTACTTCAAGTATACAGAAAAGTAAATAACCTCATTTGAAGTGGGATATAAAACAGATCAGTATGCAAACGAAAGCGTTATTGATTAAAGCTTGAGGTCGTTAGCGATCTGGGAAGCGATACTTTTAAATCCAATAGAAGTTCCTGAAATTCTTTTAAAACGAACTCCATTTAGAGACAAACGAGGAAGTTTACAAACTTCCATCTCCCACTGAACATTCGCATCTGTGCTTGGATCTCCATGCTCACATATGAGAAGGTATCTTTCACGTTGATCATACTCGCAATTATTTGCTGTGAGAACCTTCTTGATTTCTTTAATCATGTTATCCGGGCACATGCTACTGGTTGTTTTCATAGACCAAGTAAAACGTAAACTTCGTGGTTTCGTTTGATCATTAACATTATCATCAGTATGAGGAACAGTTTGATTTCCGCCTTGGGGGACAGGAGAACCAGCAGAGCTACCTCCAGGTGTTAACTGACTAACAGGTTCAGTGTATGCACCATGTACACTAGAGTCAGAAAAAACTGAATCTCCAGGTAGATAACCTGATCCCGAGCTGGTTGTGGAAGCTCCAATATTAGAATCCGCCGTTGAGAATGGAACGTTTGAAATATCAGTGCCACCAGTAAGTGCCTGAGACATATTCCCCATTGCACCACTATTAGGTCCACTAAAAAGCAAAACCGGCATTATGAGACTTACTAAACCATATATTATGACAATAATGAAAATACAGTACCTACTTCATCACTGAAAAGCACAAAATTCAGGTAACACTTTAACCCGTTTTAGCATTTAAAAAGACCTGTTACCCAACAGTTTTGAGCACACAAATCAAATTATTAAGAGTAGAGTTCTATGGCTAGACTAAAAATATAATTGCTGTTAACAACTGTTAATAATAATTTTAAAAGGGAATTATGCTTTCCTTTAAGAATAAATGTGGGTTTGTGATAATAAGATGCTTCCGTTAATCTTGAAAAGAATGTACAATTAATAAGGTTTTTAAACTTTAGTGTTTACTTCCACATTTATGGTTAAATTCAAATCAATTCAGTAAACTCGTAACATGAAATCATCGTATTATTGATAATAGGATTTCTTGAGCCTCAAAACATATCATGGAGGAGTTAATTACCACGCCGACAATACTGATAAAATTTAGTGTCTAGTCGATAACTCGAAAGATCTTCATTAGAGTTTAGGAAAATAGTCTTGACATGTCATCCGATAGTAAAATTTAGCTGTTCTATTGAGAAAGGCGACTATAAGACCTAAATTATTCAAAGTTTCTAGACCGACTTTGACAGTGTTTATCAATCCATTAGTCGAGAGATATTTCATTTTAGAAACGATATTTCCAATTTGGATATTTAATGAGTTGTAATTGTCAATCATTTTAAAATTAAATTACTATGATAGATGAAATAACTTCTTCGGCAAGGTAATCATAAAACTATATAGTCCCAAAATTCTAGTATGAAGCCATAGCTAATTAACAAACGCGGTTGTACAAGCTCATTTACTACTTCTAGGTGGAAGGTAATCAGTAGATATACACGTATCGAGATGACATGAAGAAATGTTCAAGTCTTGACACTAGGAACGAGGAAAGCTTACAAAAAGGTATTCTAATTACTCTCTGTTAGTGTCGATTGGACTGAAATAGAATTCATGTAACAGACTTGCGAGGTGTTGGCACTATGACGCTGCCAAACTGAGGCAATAGATTAAAGTTGGATGAGGTAATCACGAAGTCATCAGTCTACTAATCATTATTGTATAGTTGAGGATGAAAACTGTTTAGTGTCACTAGAAAGTAACCAAGACTGAAGAAACTGATACACAGCTAAGTTCATAAGTTTCATCCTTACGATGGTTTATAGATGGAATATGTAGGTTTTCAAAACAATAGGATTTATATCATACCGAAAAACTTTTATGTACTAAATACCAGGAAAAACAGCTAGTAATTTTAAACGACATGATTTAGCAGGATAAAAAGAATGAAGAACACCTTACCGTCGGCCGATTTTGGAAGTAAGTGCCTTGAAGAATGTAAGACCGGTGCCAGGAGTTAAGTGAGTCACACCACTACTATTTGTAGCCCCAGCACCAGCAAGTGACACATTAATACAACGAGCAGCGACAGTGTTGTTAGAATTTTGATTATTTGTATCGAAATCAAAGTCTATGTTTGGTGAATTTGTTGAATGAATAGTTCTACGTTCTGGTGTAAGCCTAGGGAAAGGTGTAGTCTCTAAGATAGTTCCTATACCATTGTTAAATCCTGAAGACGTGTTATTATTGGTATTTGTAATTAAACGACGTGCAGCAACAGAGGTAGTGTGACAACCCGCCTGGCTAGTTGATGTCCCCATTCTGGAATAGAATTAAAAATTTGTTTTCATTAAAGGGTAAACAATAGATTAGGAAATTAAATATATAATTCAGGAAGGTGGTATTCAACTACATTATTGTGTTAAAAATCGGACATCGATAAACCGAAACGAAAACATTCGCACATTGAATAAAAATTCGTTATCCCCAGAAAGTGTCAGGTAAGAATTTCTTAAATATGGTTAGTTATCATCTAGTCATATAAATCAGAAACATGCAAATACATAAATACAAAACTGGCCTAAATAGTAAATAAAATCGACTTTATTGCTCAAACGAACTGAAAAGAAATCAGATTATCACTACGATCACGCACAAAAAAGATAAGCCATTACATATAAAGAAGGAATGATAGTAAAAACAGACTAGAAAAAGTTATTTTATGATAAACTTAATATTTCGCGTCTATAAGTACCCAAACATGTATCCTAAAACATTGAATAACTCAATGTCATTTTGTACTCCAATGAAATAATAACAGTTCGGTTTGCCTACATTATGTGAAGTCGGCACATACAGATTAAATGAGTTTGGAGTACAACAATGTATAATGAAGAGTTAACATTTAAAATAGCGATTGATATGAATGAAGTTAAGTAGTTACCACTCAAAAGAAAATCAAAGTTTAATGATTTATACGGTGGGAGTCTGATATTTAAATAATAACTAACGGAATAGCAAATAAATTCAAATAAATCTATGACAATTAGGTATCTGATTATCATATCCAATCGTTAGCACATGGAGGCGATACAATTTTTAATGTTATGCTTTCTTTCTTCTATTTTATCACCAAAAGACGCATAATTCCTGAGGTTACAGAAGTTTTACAAATAAAATTGTTTCTTTTGATGCGATATATATACACAGACTTTCCAGTTATGATGATAGCAGAGCAAGTGTAAGTGTTGTTTTTCATAATTACATTTTGCTTTTAACATTTTGGCAGCATTAAATGAAAAAAATAGTATATAAAATTAAATTAAAACTAATATACCATTACTGTGTGTTGATTACTAATGTATATGTATATAAATGAACATAATTTAATGGGCGGAAAATCACCAGTGAAAAAAATAAAATGAGGGCGAAAGACTCTAAATGTCTTGAATTCATTAAAATATGGAACAATCGAAAGTTAATGTTATTTATTTTCAGAATACAATATTTGATTGATATCAATTTGTGATGAAGATCAATTTTCACAAAGATCGTAAAGAGACAAGATCAAATTCACTATTGATAAACTGGTGTTTCTTTGTTATTTCAAGACAGAAATCCTCTAACTTCAGCTAATTAACATAGTAGAGGACTAATTAGAGAAAATATTATTAAAAATATCGAATAAAATTAGCTATGATGCAGAAAAATGTAAACAAAAGGATGTATTATGATTGATGAGAATGATGGATATAACCAGTCTCTGTGAAAATCTAGAGTTTACGAGAACATGATGAATCAATGCGGCTACACTAGTTACAATCCATACACCGGACTCGATTAAAAGTACGCGAATGAAGTCGATTAGTATTATCTTATATATGAGAATATCTATGTATATAAGAGCAAGTGCCTGGATTTCCAACTAACTGAATAAATCATATATGGTTTACAAGTAACTAACTAACAAGAGTGGGAACTGACAGTGATATTTCACACACAGAATATGTAATTGCAACTATGATTAAGTTGAACTACTCAATTGTAGTCCAACTGTTAGTTTGCTTTACAGTAAAAGTACTATTTCTAATTATCTGCTTCCAATTTTGTCAATTTTTCATCGCTGTAAAATGTGGCAACTTGGACTAATATAATTTTGTACCAAGTTGTATGTATTTTATGATAGCTGTACAACCTAACTTGCACGTTAGAGAGATGAATACTATAGAATTGCATCAAACCATGTACATTAACTATACATGAATCAAAGTATCTGATAATGTAATAAACCAGAAAGTCCTACCAATTTCGGTAGATTTGTTCAATTCATTTATTATACCTAATAAAAATTCGAAGGATAAATTATTTAACGTGAAAAGAGAAATATATAAGATGAACATTTATATCAAACGAAATCCGATCACAATGTAACATGTAAAATGTGCACCGAAACCCAGATAAACCGAATTGAGGTGAAGAAAGAAGGTTAAAGCAAAACACAAAAACGCGATATATGATTATCAATTATACAATGTAAAACAGCGAGGTAAATATTTATAGATGGACAAAAATAAAACTATATATATATATATATATATGTACACCAAAATGATATATATTTATCGCAACAAATAACGATACAAAAGATATGAACATTAGTGGCAAACATTGGTTTTTTTAACAAAACATAAACATTGTAAGTAAATAGGACTAGTGGTACAACACTGAGATACTCCTACCTAAGCGAACTATACGTTAAATCGTTGCGATTGAAAGATGTTACAGCATGATCGTTGACTCTGTAATACAAAACCATCATTATGAAAAGAAGAAAATTCAGTTTGCATCAATAACCATAATACAAAACAATTAGGAAAGAAATATGTCATTAATTGTAGCGTAGAGGAATTTTCGACCAATAAGTCAGCAGGATACTTAATCTACAGACATCGAAAAGCTAAGAGAAACACTGATAATGAGTTTCAGATTACTATATTTTAAGCAAAGCTCGTTCTGCTGAAAAAAGGATAATTACATACCCGCTTCGACCTGCAATATTGGCACAAGGTTGATTACGATGTAATTCTCCAGCCCCAACTACATCACTTCCACGTGTAGAAGAAGCACATTGATTTGATGAAGTTCCATTACCACTAGTACCAGAACCTGCGGTATTCAAAGTTGCGGATCTTTCCAATAATAAACCTGCATGATAAGCGCCACCAGTACCACTAGATATATTTGCACCATGATGTACTTTATTAGTGCGAGTAGTCATAGGAACAAGTGCAGGAGTAACATGGCTGAAAGTTTACAAAACAATGTGGCCCATATAAGATTTATTACAATAGATATTGTCCAAAAGAATGAGTCTCGAATTTTATATTTTCAAAGAATACATTGATAATTTACAAATGAACTATCTGCCGAGTGAAAATCAGGCGGACATGATCAGTGAAAAGGATAAATTTCCTTGAGATTTAAGACATCTGTTCTGATATCAAGGGAAACAATGTATATTTGAAACAATTAGAAGCCTGCTTAATATCATTTAAATATAAGTTACGTAGACTCAGAAATATGTAAAAAATAAAAATTCTAGTCAGCTAGAAAATACCTCTGTACATGCACGAATTATGCTGTGAAAACGACGAACAATTGTGAAAAGACAAGGACGGGTCTCAGATGCAACCAGTCGGGCGGCAATATGTAATAAACAGCCTATTCTGAGTGTATAGTAGTCTCGTTTCTATAAACTAAGTCCATCAAGTCATTACTTAGTGCACGGCAGTGTTTCTCATACTATTAAGATCACTATATGAAGTAAAAAGTGTTTGCTTAATAGGCACTAGATACTGACAATACTGTTCCATAACTTTACAATAATTATTACAGGTTATAATGGTGTTTTTTCTGTACGGGGTTGTAGGGATTGTTGAATTTCATTGAAATCATGAACTGATCAACGTTAGACCACCATTGAAAACCTGGAACTCCTCAGGAGTGGGAACTTATGATCTTGCAACCGGGAACTGGATCCAGGACCTTCGTTTGCGCGCGCGAACGCCTAACAAATGACCGGTGTTAATGTCTAATATCAATCAATCCAATGCATCACGTGACCATCTTTCATTGTCATAGGTGAGTAACTGCCCCAAACCTGGTGCGGAGTCTCGTACTAGGACGAAACGGCCATCCAGTGCTTCCGGGTATACAATGGTGGTCTAACTTAGATCGGTTTACCGTTTCAAAATAACGGTGTGTATCTAGAAACGCACAGGGACGAAAGTTAAGTTCATTGTCCAGGTAACTCTACAGGAACAATCACAACCACATACAAATAATAATGAGGCAACATTGAGTAAATAATACTTAAAATAAGGTAGCAGAGCTACTTTCAGTGGGTCCAATCATGTATGCAGTTCTAGAGAAAATACAGTTAATTAGGAAAATGTTTTATGTATTTTAAGCTACAAGAAGGCCAAAATATTAGATTTAATCTTCATTATGGGTAATTTTTGGACGTTCGCGAAAATATATGCGGTAGAGAAGTGACAAAGGTATCAGGAACATTCCTCAATATATCTTGACAATATGGATAAATAGAGAAAAAATAACACCTTAAACTAGTTCGAATTCCAAGGAAAAATAATTCTTCCATAAATCGTAAACACAGTTTGTTGAGATGATGATTAGAAAACGAACACAAGACTCAAATGGAACAGTTGTTCTTAAGTCAATATAATTTGGATTTGACATCTACTCATATTTTCCCACTACAAAATTATTGAACGCTTCTGAAAAGCAGCATTAATCTCATGATTTTAATTAAAACATTATTAATACATATGGTGTAAAACTATGACAGTTGCATGCATTTACTCTGAAACCTTTATGTTGGTTCAAACTTAATTTCTTAATACTTGGCTGTTCTATGTGGTAGCGAGTTGTTAGTAATATACATGAAATGTGTATACTATGAACAGTAAATCTCATAGTGACAATATATATATATATATATATATATATAACTAAATTTTTTTCTTTAAAATAAATGTGTAAATCTATTTATATATGCAACAAAAATGTGCGTCAGTCTCCAGATTTACGTAAAGTATAACGCAACGCAACGATCATAAAAGATAATGACCTTACAAATTACATACATTATCACATGACAACAAAAACACACATAAATACAATTAGCATGAAAAATCCTCTCTTCTGATCGATTATCGTTAACACTGCCATCATCGTATAATATACACTAAACACATCAATCAAATCAATATTAAGTTTCAATGAAGTCTAAAATATTTCTGTATTATTAAAAAATATACTTGAGCACCTTTTTCAGTGATACTCTGCACATACCTAAGTTTGTTGTTGGTAATGCCAAACGATGATATGTTGAAAGGAAGCACACATTTATTGAATAGTGTAAGTTTTTATTTGAGAAAGAGTAATGAGAAATTCATAAAATAATCAATCATGACTGAACAGAATTGTCGGTGATAACACAGACTTGGTTGATCCCAGTTATTTTTAACTAACTACATGAATATTTTGAAAGGCAACAACTTGGGAAAACAGAAAGTGTTTACGTTTCCCCATTTCAATTCAGTAATTACACCTAAATATATATAATGAATGTGTGCGCACGATTGAGACTGATTTAAAGCAATTAATTCCGAAAGCTGACAGTGATATCTTAAGGAGTCCAATTAAGAAGCATATTTTTGCTCCATTAAATAGAAAAATACACTGTGGGGTAATCACTATTGCTTGAAACTAAATTAATTTACTAAGTAAAAGAAATATAGAACCAGATAATTTGTTTACAACTAACCTTCGAATTTCATGAGATGGTAATCTTCCAGCACCATTGGTTGTAACTTGATTGTTAGCACTTCCGCTTGATGACCCAGATGTAGATTTATCAGATGAAGGCGATAAAGCAGATCCACCAGAAAGACCAGTGATACCAGAAAGAGCGACTGAGTTCCTAGGATTAGCATTATCAAATGCACATGTATTGCGTCCACTTGCATTTGCATTGATCGGTTGACGTCTAACAGAATGTTGTTGATCTCCAGATGTTGGAGTTGTTGTCCCATAATTCATAGTATGAGTACGGCGTGCTTTGTGGGCAGAAAACAAATTACATGAGAATTTGGGTATGAAAAAAAATAATACCAGTATAAAATAAAATCAAAACATATAAAGAACTTTTGAACCCTACTCTTGGTTATCTGAATTAAAATAATAACAATAAAGATTATACAACAAAATAACTTCCTTATAGGTTATAACTAGTCTATAATAATAAGAATTACCATAGATCATAAGTAAATAAATAGCATACCTTAAATAAAAGCATAGTTGAAAATGCAAAACACACTAACGAGAAAAAAATTACAGGAATCAATATTTCGGTAAAATAATTAAAACACATGGTTATATGTAATGTGAGGGACAGTTCTAAATAAGAGAAAAGAGGAGGAAAATGAAGGAACTTGTTTATAATAGGTATCTAGTTGTAACAGTAACCGTAAAATTGGTGAGATGATAATGACTGCATTAGACGAAAAGATATAGTGGAAACTCAATGCTCTAGTGTTTTAACAGTCAAAAGACTGGAAAATTATGGCCAGGTATAATCGTCTTACATTCAAATTGTCATTTGTATAAACAAGAATAAGTAAACAGAAACAATAGTAAGGGAATTGTAATAAAATGAGGGATACTGTGTAGCGCGCGTAACTCGGATTCCATGATAAGTGAATGAAACTGAAATACTTATTATTTCAGTCATTCTCAACTCAAACAGCATGTTTCCACGTATTGAATGTACATTTAAAAAAACCACAGAAAGATGTGAGCGAGTTTATAGACGTTCCGGGATTCGAGTTGTAAGTGTACAACAATACTTGTAACCTTATATATTTATGTATGTTTCCATATTATTTTTTGTGTGTTTAGTAATAAAGATTAGAACTGATGACAGTATTTTTAAACAAATATGGTAATTAACAGTTATGAAGAAACACAATAGGATTAACCAAGCACTAATCAGTCAGTCAGTCTCAATATAGAATCTGGTAAGTACGTACATCGGTTCTAGTTACCATACCCCACAAACACAAACAGAAAAAATTGCCACGCTAAATACAAGAACAGTAGAGGTAGTAACAGTATTAGTGGTAATAAAAAAGATTAGGCATCCATAGTACAATTCAAGGAAATATAAATAAGTGAAATAATTGGGAAGAACTCAGAAGCTTGGAATTCGGGAGATAACAAAGAATGGATGCACCTGTGCTAATACAAACGATTTTGAACCATGTTATTCATAATGTCTCTAACCATTGGTTATGACAATCACGCGGACACTGACAAGGTAGGTAGTCTACACCTATTAACATGGTTCAGTCCAATTGTCAGTCACTTCATAAACTGATGTAATATTTCGGTCTGGCTTCCCCTAGCTTTTCTTCCAGCTCAGTGGTCTCAAAATACACGAGCAATGCTTCGAACACACCTATGATCGAATGCTAGTAACGTAAGAATATCCTCTATTCTACACAACCGTAAAGTAGAACGGAGCGAACTGCTGCGCAGTAAGATATGACAAATCATCAAGTTTTGAGGTATAAGCTTCAAAAAACACAAGAATACTGTACATATAATGGTAGCACTCTTACATACAAGGAGTGAATATAATTAACTAAAATCCGATGAAATTGGACATAATTAGGAGCAAAAGGGAAAAAAACCTATCAGTGAGGAAAAATGACAAATTATTGGAATAAAAGTAATGATTGAAGTACACTCAATATATAAGAAGCTTAAAAATCACCAATCTGAAACATACAGGTTTAGTCAATCTAAAAGATCATTTGTATCCCTAATATTATTGAAATGAAAACTTCGTATAGTATTAGGAGAGTAACAAGTAACACTAAATAATGTAGTAACCTATTAAAAAGAAAACATAAAAAGGAGATGGACACTAAACACGAAGTTTAAACAGAAAAGAACTAAATTATATTACCCATAGCTGAGTTGGAGTTTGGTGATGATTTCGTGTTAGCACCCAGACCTTGTGAAGTGATAGGAATGGGTTTTCTCTGGCCGGCAGTAGTTGGACGAACCGTGCTGGTACCTGCATCAATACTTGTTCGTTGACCTGGAACATTTGGATAAGCTGTAAGCCCACCCCCACCAACAACTGGAGTGGCCATTTCATCAGTAAAGCCTCGTAATCGTGCCAAAATTCGGCTGGATTCTTCTCTACCAGGACGATCTGAAGCACGGACAAGGTCATTTCGCATCAGCTTAATTGATTCAACATTACTAGATGGACAAGATGCTTCAATTGCATTAAGAGCTGTATTGTAATTTACATTCGCGTTTCCACTTGAAGATGAATATGTGTTTGTAGATGCCAAACTGACAGGTGAAATGGGACTTATTGTACTGGTACCTGTAGTTCCTGAACTTTCCGACCCAGAAGTGCAAGCTGACAAAGAGATAAAGGAAGTAGATAACGATTGTATGCTAACAATACATCGATGGTCTATATTATGCAGAATGATATACAGCAATAATGTATCAAATAAATCTAATAAAACTGAAAAAATAATTACATGAAGGAGTGATTATATTCACAGCTGGTTTGTTATTGGCACCATTATTGACTACAGTTACTGTACTAGGTGGTGTTGTACTTGTAGAACGAGTGGCACTTCCAGGATTGACCGTAAATTTCGAGCTTGAATGTGCGTTTTGATTCATTGGTCCAGTATCAGCATTTGTAGGTAAAACAGACAACGTATCGTCTGGGCAAATATTTGAGGTATGTTCCACACTCGCACAATTAACACCACCAGTTGAGATTAGTGGACTAGCCGCAGGATTTGATGTAGCAGAAAGTAAATGAGTACTTTGCCTGAAAAATGAATGAAATGAATTATTGGTTGGAAATCAACCACTGAACAAGAATAACGCACAGTTAGCTGTATATTTATCATTCATAATTTACCTCAATAGTAGTTAAAAACAAACCAGCTTTAAATAAAGTAATATCTTCAATTATAGTCTACTGACAATGAACTTCGATCGGTTCAACTATTTGAAAAAAAAGCTTTCATTCTTAGTGACTTTACTTTAAGCGAAATTTATTCCAATCAAGCAATAAGAGATAGTTGTGAATGTGAGCATAATATTTATCCTATTTATTACAACTGATGACCAAAATGCTTTCTAATCTAGAAAAGTAGAATACAAAAATAATTGTTATGTGATGATTTATTGCATCAGGACCAATTGGAGCAAATCTTTGAATTGTACCAGACCAGATATCAACAAGTATTACTTATTTCTTTTATTTTTATGACATTTGTCCATTTTGTGAAACATCTCTTAAAGAATTAAGAATGAATGAGTAGAGATAATTGTAGAGTTAAAATAACCTAATCTGTCTGTCGTTAAGCAGCGATAAGTTACGTGTAGCTTTCAGTTAGCTACGTTGTATGAGACTTACAAAACCGATTGTGTTATAATTATATTCTAGATCAACTAATCTATATTGTGACACAATTGTTATTTCGTGAATTTTTCTCTCTGCTTTCTATGATAACTCTTGCCTAAGACTCGTGTAGCCATATTTTCATAATCATTAGTCTTCTTTGACTAAATCTTTATTATCAGAAGGGGGTTTGTGGATATTATAGTAATTTCAATGGTTGAGATCATAAGCCAATTGAAGCTATACCACCATGACAAACCCCTTCTGATATTAATCAACATATACTCACTAGTAACTGGCTTCAAGAGGTATTTCCTGGAGTTCTAGTGAGAAGCAGTGATCAGTGGAGTTCAACCGGGTCTGTTGTGAGATAGTAACTCACTGAAGACAATGGTGGATATGCCGCTCAATTTCGTGGATCGGTTGAAGTTCGACATTAGCACCGTTGGATGCCGGCTCGGTGGTCTAGAGGTTAAGTGATCGCGCGCGAGACTGATAGGTTCTGGGTTTGAATCTCGCGAGGCGAGATCGTGGATGCGCACTGCTGAGGAGTCCCACAATAGGACGAAACGGCCGTCTAATGCTCCCACGTTTTCCATGGTGGTCTAGCTTCAATTGACTTATGATCTCAACTATTGAAATTAAATCTTTATTATTGGACTTTGGTTAAGATTTGTTCTATACCAGATCATTGACAACATTATCTTGTTTAATTGAACTCAGGTTTACGTCATGGAGCAGATGATCATTGTTTTTTTACTGTCTGCTGGGGAAAGTTGTTATTCTATCGGAATCTTGCAGATAAAATTTTATTACATTTTATTGGGAATATTCTTGTTGATCGTCAGTCCAATATCTTTTACTAGAGAAATATTTGATTGTATGGTGGGAGCAGTATAGTGTATTTTTTAATATTTACTTTTATATGAGAAACGCATAAATTACGCACAAAATTTGTGTTTTCGCATAATTGTTGAATACATGTGCCTTAGATAAGCGTCGTACAATATTCAGAAGAACATAGTTTA
Organism: Schistosoma mansoni; assembly: GCF_000237925.1. Taxonomy (NCBI): domain Eukaryota; kingdom Metazoa; phylum Platyhelminthes; class Trematoda; order Strigeidida; family Schistosomatidae; genus Schistosoma; species Schistosoma mansoni. The sequence continues at coordinate 399,865 of NW_017386000.1, forward strand.
GGATAATTGGTTTGTCGGATCTTCATCTGTGTTCAAACCAAATAGTTGAAGTTTGGTTAGTCTAGTTCTAAGTGCTGGGTTAAATGATGGCTAACTAGTGGTATCCTAGGGACCTCTGGAAACCTTGACATAGTTGGCAAAAAACCCCAAACTATATTAAATTGTTTGAAAAGAACTATCAGGTTGCCACGTGCAAACTTCATAAGTAACTGCTAATGCTAGATTTACCTTAAAGAAAGACTTGAACCATCACGTGAACTTGTATCAAGTGAAGAACGTCTTCTATCAAGGAGGAGATAAGTAGCCATTATGTCGTCAAAGTTGCCTTGAGTTAAAGACTTCTCTATTTCATCACGACTGAAACCCATATTGACCATAATCTCAATACGTACAGGATCAGTGTAATCTGGTTCCGGTTCTATGTACGGTGACAATACATTATCTTCATAACCAGTATTCATCCAACGATCTTTCATCACCATCTAATTTATTGATAAAAAGTGTAAATATAGGACATTCACATTTTCTCAAATACTTCGTAAGTTATACTTTTATAAAACCGAATTATGACTTATTAAGTCGTGCATAGTGATAAAAGCAACTAACCTCTAAAGTGTATCGTTTACTTGGATTAAGGACCAACATTTTCTTCAACAAACTTTCGCAGTCTGTTGACATGTAGAACGGGATGCGATACTTGCCACGTAAAACACGTTCACGCAATTCTCTAAGCGTCTGACCATCGAATGGAAGAGACCCGCTGACTAATGTGTACAAAATAACACCCAACGACCACACATCAACTTCAGGACCATCATATTTCTTACCCTAAATAGTAGTTTTGTGGAAAGGATGAGAAATTTATGTTATTGTACACAAGTAAGCGAAAACTTTCCAGTGACAACAAAATCTGAATAACACGACAAACTTACTTGAAATAATTCTGGGGCTGCATAAGGAGGACTTCCACAAAAAGTATCTAATTTTGTGCCTGGACTAAATTCATTAGAAAAGCCAAAATCAGCCAGTTTTATGTTCATATCGGCATCAAGAAGCAGATTTTCGGCTTTTAAATCTCTGTGAATAATATGTTTTTGATGACAGTACTGAACAGCAGAAACAATTTGACGGAATTTAGCCCGTGCTTCTTTCTCTTTCATTCTACCATGAGCAACCAAATAATCAAAAACCTCACCTAAAAAACGAATGGGAAGAAACCAAGCAATGATAGGTGGTGTGCTAAAAAGACAGAGAAAGCTGTATCTTAGAAGAATGTAAGTATCGAGAGACTTCCACTTGTTACACTTATTTCACAGCAACTTGGTGGGAGAATTATTTATAGTTATTCTTAGATTTTCGGAAAACTAAACGATTATTGCTTTAAATGAGGAAGCCAGAGTGATTGGTAACGCAAATGTGACAAAGTTTTGTTAACAATAATCTATTTATTTAACAACGCTAACTAAAGGGATTCTGCTACAGCCAAAATCTTGTAGAAAAATCAGAAATAAATGTGGAATAATAGAACTGCTTTGTAATTTTAGTAGTATGCAAAATCTTCAACCCTAAGTACTATAAATATTCAATAACCAAAATCTAATAATGTAAACAATAATAGTTTCTATCTAATAAGCCGACATTCGTATATAAATGACGAAAGAGAATACCAAGTCAGAAATTAGTAAAAAGGTGTGTTAAGTTGGTTGCGGTTGTGAAACCAACGTTTGTCTTACCACAAATGGAATAGAAATATAACGATGATTCGGACCGAATTCATAAACACTTAAAATGTGGAACATAGTTTGATTACAACTACATAACTTAAAGCTAAATACCATCTTCAGCTAGGTAAAGTCGAGTCTATAAATGAATTGTCATACACATTATTGTAGTAAATTGTCTCAAGTAAATTAGCCCATAGAATAAGTAAATAGGTCAAGAAAACACAAAATTTATGGTGACCAAGTAAAATTGTACAAATGTAGTGTGATGAAAGGGGTATTTTTATATAGCCTCGGGGAAAAAGTAACTTAAAACTTACCACCACTGGCATATTCCATTACCAAATATAAAATCTTATCGTTGTCAATAATTTCAAATAGTTTTACGATGTTTGGATGGTCCAGCAATTTCATCAGTCTAACTTCTCGGAAAAGCTAATTTATCAAATGAAACTGAAAGGATAAGCAATTACCTTTTGGCGGCTTGAAGGACTTAACTGGGTTTTATCAATAATTTTGATAGCGACTTGTTGTCCCGTAATAACATGACTAGCTAATTTGACTTTGGCGAAATTTCCCTTGCCTATAGTTCGTATAAACCTGTATTTTCCAACATGTGGTTGGTCGTCAATCACTCTCCAACGTAAAGGTCGATTAGGTTCTTGGATATTTCCATTATGTTGTTGATCTGACCTGGAAGGTGGACGAGCAGCCACTGGAGCCAAAGCAGCAGTGGCCATCGATCCAACGCCAGAATGAATCTGTGCAGAAGAGATCATGCAGTACACATAACATATAACATGAACTGGCGACAAAAATATGTAGCCTATGATAGAGAAATGAGTAACGTAAATGAGTTGTAGTAATATCTTGAAAAGAATATTCGCAATAAATTTCTAATATATATATATATATATATATATATATATATAGGGAGAGAGAGCTGAGTTGACACCAGCGGTGACTTTCGTTTGAATCCTACCACAACAATTAAAAAACCTAATGAAAACATCAGCGACTAAAAATAAGTCTTATATACGAGCTTGATAAATACGTAGATTGCCATACAATGAACGCCATTGAACTTCGGAAATGAGAGAGTATGTTTGCTATCTTGGTGCAATGCTTTTCAAACAAATAACATTGCTTAACAACTAGCAATTATGAAGCATGAGAAACAAGCAAAGTGAGTAAGTGCTATGAGAAATTCCAACTAATTCATAGCAAATCAGAAGTGATTTTAAGAGCTGTATGTTAAATAGTAGCTGATCCCAATTTCAAACAGTAAAAGGCGTATTTGATGATTCTAACAGCGAACAGGCTTTAACTAAGTAATAATGGTATTCATGACGAAATATAAAACAAAGAATCTTAGTTAAACCAAAGTGGACCTTTATAGAAAATACGATTTAAGTGATATATATTAGTTTTTGATCAACTATTTCTCTTGTTATATTAGACTAATGAATACAATTATACAGCTAGCCGTATATTTTTTTGTGTTGTAGTGTTTTTTCGTCATTTGGATTAAACACTCAAAAGATTATGGCTAATAAACCTGGATAAGTAGAAAGACTGAACAATCTAAGGTACGGGACAAAAATGTATCACCTACTTTCGTCGTAATTAAAAGATGCAAAATAAACTTAAGAGCTGACAAAAATGTGTATTCGTTCAAATTACTAGATCCTTTTGTCAGAATATAGAAAGATTATTAACAAAGGGGAAGAAAAGCAAAGTGAAAATTATCATAATGGCAACAAAGATGGAAAATTAAAACAAAAGAGACGAATGAAATATCATACCAACTGGCATAAAGAGACGGTTTGGGTGCTGGCTAGGTATGTGTGAATAATGTGCCAACTCACTTTTACCACTCATAGTTCGAAAACCTACGAAACAATTTTCCAAATTTATCTGGTACTGTACGACTAACGTCAGTGTTATTAACTGGATGGCTTTAATGTTTCAGAAACAACTATAATCAAATATTTGTAACTTGGACGTTTGTTGTTTGAAACTCATCAAATAATAAAGTAAACTATTCTTTGGTAGTGTAGCTAATTTGCAGAGAATAGATTAATGTGATCACTCACGAACAACACTTCCTGTGAGAAGGCTATTGATACCATCGAGGTGCTCAAAAACAAAGTAGATGAAGAGGGTTTAAGATAAGAAAGAATTGTTATAATTTGTCATCAAACCACTAAAACACTGTTTTGACGTAGACATAACGAATAGTGAGATTTGGTAAAATTTAGGTGCATTTTACGTTTATTACAATGTCCCACTAACCATCAGCTAGTGAAAAGTGAAGTAGTTGATACAGGTTTTAGAGCCCTTTTTCAATGGGGCGTTGTACATTAGACTTTGTATAGACAGATCAACATTTTAATATTACAGGCGGCTCGTATTGATTCTATCAATCAGCAGTAAGAAAGACTTCACATGCATAACATTGATCACTACTCAGTGATCAGTCAATTGTAGGTATATCTCAGTCCTACAGGCGGTCATTTACGGCCTGAACAACCCAGTGGTAACGTCTCTACATGTAAAACTGAGAGGCAAAAGGCCGCATTTGTCGGTGTTAGTTTCTTTAAGACTACAGGTACATTTTTCTGACGAGTTTCAAGTAGCACAAAACATATGCCAAGGGTTTTCTGATAAATTACCGTCAACCACCAAGCCTTTCTTACCTTCGCTATACATAGATTTCGTTAGTAACACTAGTGCGAACACTTACACCAATACAAAGACATGAAACGTCCGACTATTTCAAAAAGTTTAACGAAGGTGAGAGCGTTAGAAAGATTTGCCAGTTATGAAGGAACAACTTACACTTCAAAGGTTCAGATAGCATAATGTATGTATATAACAATAATTTTATATTCATGAGTCAGTAGTGGATTGATATCAAAGTCACTATCTTATTATACTCTAACGAACCATTGAAATTAAAGAAACCACTGTGAACTGAATTCGTTAACAACAATAAGATTAGCCGACATATGAAAAATTTCGTATACAAACTGAAAAAAAATCATTTCAATAGCATTAAAGCTAAGAATTTAGGAATAGGCATCTTCTTAAACTACTTTGATAAGATCTATAATAAACCACGCTTTGTGGGGTATCTACTACTGCACGATGTAATAGTACGGTTCCAAATCAATATAAAGTATACACTCATACATTAGGGTATCAGCTACACAATTTAAGGGCTAATGATATTAAGTAGCAGCGCAGACTACTTAGGAACTAGCATTGAGACTAATGATTTAATACAATTTTTTTTTAAATGTCCGTCTAGAATAGATGTGACAAGTACACAGCACCCCACAATAAACACTAAAATGGGATCAGAATCAGAATGCATTACAAACCAGTGAAACCAAGCCCTAATCGTCTAGTCACTGAGTGGGATCAGGCATAAATACGAGTTGGCTTAGTTCGCATACAACCCATCAGCAAAACCAAAATTCGATAATATGGAAGTTGGATGAGTCAAAATAATGATAAAAACACTGGGGGAAAAAAACGCAAACATAGTTTGAGAAGTGTGGAATTGAGAATGAAATAGCATTAAAAATTAAGAGAGGAAGATCAGGAATAGATTTATTGCTTAACTTGAACTGATTTCGAGCTCTATCGCCTTAAATATTCAGATAAGACGATTACTGAGGCTGAAGAGAGAAGTCTACATAGACTCACAAAACCCGAACCAGCAAACATACTTTGACCGAGTCAAAGTTATGGAGTTGGTAAAGGTTATGCATCCCTTAAAGTATTTACAGATCACAGGCTCTAACAGTATATGATAATTTCAGATTTTCAACTGTTATGCTCTAATTTTTCTCCTTGATCAATTTAGAACAGTTAGTGTTCACCCGATGAGACTAACAACAAAATCATGTCAACTCAAATTGAAAGAATTTGTCGCACAACAAAACTTATTGAGGAAACTAGATTAGCGCAGTTGACATAACAGATTGAAGAGTGAATCTGTTTTAATTAAGGATAGGCCTAAATCGTTAAGTCCAGATCAGGGAACCAAAAGGATGACTGAATATACGATATTTCAGTTAACTTAAGTCCGACAGATCTAAGCTTATACGTTCCTCTTGTGAATGAGCTTCTATAGTGAAGAACAATTTATGTTACTGTCTTGAGCATTTATCGTTTCTATGTTGTTAAAAAACTGAATAAATGCAACTATGTCGTTTCTGTTCATTTTATTCCAAATTGACAAACGTCTCCAACCATGGATTACGAGTATTATTCGAGACTCAACAAGGAATCTCGCACTTATTGACAGGACTCAGACCAGTAGTTGATGAATGTTTGGATTAGTATCGTGTTTTGAATCGCACAGCTCAAGCTTTTACAAATACTACATCCATCCAGAATTGGACGCGGTGAGTGATGGTAGATATGTGTAACACGAATAAATACATATAAGGTCGTCAACCGACATTTATTTATTCATTTATTTGAACACAAATATTGGTACAAAAGGGCACCAGATTCATATGCACCACACAATAGCAATGAGAATGTGAAGAGATAGAAAATGTAAGGTGCGTATAAGAAAACGGGGAACAATAACGAACAGAGATTAGTGTATGACAGTGAAATAATAATAATGGGAGAAGCAGTTCAGTTAGTAAAGGTACAACCAGAAAGAGTTCTTTCAGTTAAAGAAGTTACATCCATTTTTTATGAAGAAAGTAAAATAAAAATACAGCAGAATTGCCACTGGTTTCTATTTTGAGCCATATCTGATAACGTCTTTAGACACTGTGTTGCAACATCTCTAGAACCGAGAAGCCTGGTGGTCGGAGGTTGCCAATAAGTTGGAAGCAGCAACTGAATCTGGTAACTTCCGGAAGCTCTTCCAACTTATCTGATCCACTGGCAGCAAGAAGTCTGGTGTGAGTGAAACAATCTGTGAGGATGACGGAATGCCAATCACTAACATCTATCGACGTCTTGGACGATGGGCAGAATTCTTCTAAGGACAGTTCAACTGGCCTGCTGCTCCGGCAACATCAACCAGATTGGCCTGCCCCCCATGGCCGGTGACGACTGATCCACCAAACGAGGCGGAAGTCCGCAAGGAACTCCAACTCTTGAAACGCTACAAATCACCGGGCCCAGATGACTTACCTCCAGCTCTTTTTAAAGATGGTGGTGACTTTCTGGCTGACTGTGTTGTTTGCAAAGGTTTGGGAGCTAGAAAGTGTCCCAACATCATAGGATGAGTCAAAAGTCGTAACTATCATCAAAAAAGGTTCGCATCCTTTCTGTAACAACTATCAGGAGATAAGTCTACTTCCGATTGCGTTCATACTATTGGCTTCCATCATACTTTGTAGGTTGTTCAAAACACGAGAAGGATTGACTCGCGAGGAGCAGGCTGGTTTTCGTTCTGGTCGAGGTTATATTGGTCATATCTTCACCCTCCACCAAATAATAGGACACCATCATACTTATCACAGGTCAACAATTATAGTGTTTCTTGACACCAGTCAGAGTGAGGTCATACAACCACCTTCTTGATTGTTCTATCCAAGCAGTGGGGTTAGACAGGGTTGCCCAATCTCACCATTCCTCTTCAATTTTGCTATCGATGACGTTCTGGAGACAGCTCTGATGGACGTAAGTAATGGCGGTGTGGATCTGTTGCCTGAAGAAAGACTTCTCGACTTTGAGTATGCGGATGATATTGTCTTACTGTGTGATAATGCCCAAGCCATGCAATCCACACTTAATCAGTTGGCAATCAGTGTTCGTAGGTATGGTATGCGCTTTGAACCTCCTAAATGCAAAGTACTTTTGCATGACTGGCAGGACCTTGATCTTTCACTCACCCTGGGTAGTGAGCAGGCAGAAGTAGTTGAGCAGTCCGTGTATCTGGGTAGCTGCATAAGTGTTAGTGGTGGCGTGAGTGATGAGATCGATTCACGTATAGTGAAAGCCAAAGCGGCTTATGCTAATCTGGGACATTTTTAGCGCCTTCGTGATTTTAATATGGATGTAAAAGGTCGGATTTACAACGCGTCGGTGAGAGCAGTTTTGCTCTATGCTTGTGAAACCTGGCCTTTCAGAGTTGAGGATGTTAGACAACCCTATGTGTTTGATCGTCGTCTCCAAAGGATTGCTGACATCCAGTGGCGACACCATATCAGTAATGCAGAGGTTCGGCATCGTGTGTTCGGACTCAGTGACGATAATTCAATTGGTATCACTATATTGGAACATGGACTTCGGTGGCTTGGACATGATCTACAAATTTCGTCCCAGAGAATTCCACATCATGCATTATTTGCTGACGCTGGGATTGGTTGGAAAAAGCGGAGAGGTGGTCAATGTATGACATGGTGTCGTGGTATGAAAGAAAGCTGTATATGACTAGCTTCTGTTGGTCCTTCCTGACTACCTGGTTGGGGTCCTATAGATGTTGCAACACAGTGTCTAAAGACGTTATCAGATATGGCTCAAAATAGAAACCAGTGGCAATTCTGCTGTATTTTTATTTTACTTTCTTCATAAAAAATGGATGTAACTTCTTTAACTGAAAGAACTCTTTCTGGTTGTACCTTTACTAACTGAACTGCTTCTCCCATTATTATTATTTCACTGTCATACACTAATCTCTGTTCGTTATTGTTCCCCGTTTTCTTATACGCACCTTACATTTTCTATCTCTTCACATTCTCATTGCTATTGTGTGGTGCATATGAATCTGGTGCCCTTTTGTACCAATATTTGTGTTCAAATAAATAAATAGAAACGCATGTTTTGCCCAATTTCATTACTTAATAGTCGTCGTTTGTGGTCAAACTCACGGTCACATAGGAGTAAACCGACATTATTTGCCTGCTAGGGTGCGCCAAACCTGAACACTCACTAACAAGAATCTGATCATAGGTGTCTTTGAAGTAAGTATTCAAACCAACTTACGTTACGTAAGTAAAATATTTCTGAACGTAAGAGCTAAAACAACTTTGTCACCAGAACTATGAAAGACAATACATATGTAATAGAATCACCACACAGTATATATCCAAACTAAGGTGGCAATACTTTCCATTATATCACAAATGCATCCAGTCGGACAACGTTATTACTAACATGGTGTTATCGCTTAGGTAGATACTTGCAGTCGATCACAGTTAGGACTGCTAGGTATACTCGCTTTTTGGCACATCAGATAGTTATTGATTTATACCTTGTATAGATGAACGTTTTGTTTAGCAACCCTATTTCGTCTTTAGTGGTAACATTTATACAAATAAGTGCAACGCTGTAAAGTAGCACTTTGATCAAGGTAGGTTTGTATTGGACTGGATAAAAGCATCGACCGTATTTGCGCAAATGATACTACTGAGTTGAAACTGCTGAAAAATTGGTTAAATCTAAGAGGACACGTAAACGCTCATTGCAGCCAAATGTAATGACTACTTACGGGAAATAAGCTAGAAAACTCCAAGCTGAGGATTTTAGTTATTTAAGAGATCTGAAAAGAAAAAAAGTGTACTACACAACACGATGAGCACTAAGCGGTTATTAACCTTGTATTCAACCGAAATGTAGCAGACGAGGGATCATGATTCATTTACTTTGGTATGTGGAGCTTAGATGCATAACTAGTCCTCACACTAAAAGTGGTAAAAAGCGATATTTATACATTCGCTTTATCATATTACATTATGGAGCTCCAACGCAGACACCAAAGTCGAACTACGACGAGGTAACTTGGAAGATTTATTTGTATCATTTAAATTAAGCTTCAAAATATGGCTGAAAGTTGTAAGTAAAAAAAAGTACCAGTTATTGATATAGTGGGAGAATAGGAGCCTGTATGCATTGAGCAAGTATTGCTTGGTGGAAACCGGCAGCAATAAGGCTGGAGAGTGAAGATCTAGTTTGCACAAAAAGCTAACAAATACTGAACCTCAAAAATTAAGTAAATATTAACGTTCTTCCACTTTTGGTAACGGGTATTCAAGATTGTTAGAGATCTTAGAAACTAAGAAATTCCTATTTAGTTAATGAGCACTAAGAAAGATTCTAGACAGGGTAGGTATGAAGAAACCATAAGTTGACCCAACGACCTGATTCCAGACGTGGGAAAAGATGTGGATCCTCTGAATATGCAGACGCCACTTTGTGAAGGCAAATTAAGTAGTGACATACGACAAAATCGAGACAATGTACCGTCAAGTCCACGGTCAATACATTAAATTCCACTCAATTGAAGTGCGAAAAGCTTATCAGAGACATTAGAAGTAAGCGCTTTGCGCAAAAAAAATCAATAACTGAGGTAAGTTACCTTCAGCAAATGCCTTGTATTCACGAGAACTCAAAGCGGAAAACCAACTCCAGTTGACACATATCGTCCTAGAACGAGGCAGACATTAAAGGTTTCTTGAAACGTGAATAAAATATATATCGAATAATCAATAACAATGAAATTATTAAAAATAAGAATTGGCTCATTTAAGGCAAAAGTTGTTTTAACATGTAGAAAATGAAACCGTTTGTTCGAATTTATCGCCACTTATTGATTGGTTAGCAATGTACTATTAACCAGGTAATTTTGTAGTGCTTTATTAGCCAGTATCGCATACTGTTTGACCTAGAATCATCTTGTTCTCACCAGGAAATTATCTCTGTGTACCTAGAAAATTCATAAACTTGACATTTTATACAGCTAAGCGATGAACGGACAATCTAGTCAGATTCAGTCTATCCTGAAGACCCGTCACGCCCAAACAGTACGCATTTGCTTTGTGTTGGTTATAATCATTCCATCTATTCAGTTTTCATTTCGGAAAGAGAAAAGGCAGGAGGCTTAGGGTTTTGTATTAGTCATGGCAATTATGGTCTCTCGATTGATTCGATTTTTCTTTGAAATCATTGACAGACAAAGTTTGTATCACACGTTGATGATTCGATCGAAAAATTGATAGTCAGCTGACACGTGATTTCCCCTTCACTTTTAGAACTTTCTTGAGTTTCTTCATAAATTCTCTGTTTTTAACAAGACAAATAATTGAGATCACACCAGATGCAAATTTACCACTAATTTGAAAACTGTGATCAAGTCCCATCTAGTTCTTCTATATGACAATGGAAATTGGTTGAGTTTAGCCAACAGATCATCATACGTCAGCTTAACTGTTCTGTAAATCAGCTTATTTGCAGTTCTCTGGACCTTTTTCAAAAGCTCACTGGCTTCTTTAAGCAGGGTCTAGCTGCTTGTATGCAGCTATTTAGTTTAGAATGCACGAATACGGTATACAGAGTCAAGAAGGATTTAGCGTCGAGGTGGCTAAAGGCCCTTCATAATGACGATATTGTTTTTAAACCTTTAGTGGCTATCGCACGGCAGTGTGCAGTAGTTTTTAAGTCTTGGCTAACAATGACTCCTAAGTCATTGTGTGTCTGCACAACAGGCAGATCATTGTTATTCATCGTGTATCTATCTGTACCTTAGTGGGCAGTATGCATCACAATTCATTCGGAAGCATTTATCAGCAACTGCCAAACTTACATCCCTTACGCAAATCGAATGATTTATGTGGCGCATATATATTTAATGTCCCCTTGTATCAATATTTATGTGTTTGGATAAGTAAATCGCCAGCGTATTCCGAAACCTATGATGATACGAGACTAGGAAGGTCATTTATATACAAGAGGAATAAATAGCCCCAAAATTGTATCTTAAGGCACTCCACTAAATACAGTTTTCCAGTTGGACACCGAGTTCACCCGTACTCTTTGTTGATGCCCGCCTAGGAAGTCCTTTATCTACATTAATAAACTGCTTCCAACGTATATAACACCCGGTTGTGAGGAATGTTGTCAACACAGTCTACGTCTATCGATAACTTTTGGTTTTTAAGAGCGCACTAACTTTCACGAGACACAAATCAGTTCCAAATAATCTTTTCTAAAATTTTAAACACTTTGGTTGGGCTTGTGGGCCGGTAGTTCTTGGGTCTATGTTTTGTAGCCGTTTTGAAGACAGGACTTACTATGCCATTCTTCCAGTCTTGCAGATAGATTAAAGAATATCCCTATGGGATTTGCAACGAAATGTGCTAAAACCTCTAGTAACCTCAGTCAGAAGGAGATTGATTATGAATACAGTGGCCCCCAAATGCCCTGGTACGGCCGAGAGTGGGGAGAGTCTGCTCTCCCTCTCGAAATGCTCTCATATGGTCACGCGAATATATAGCCTCTGTCAGGGAAGTCCTACTCACTGCCTTCTCGTGGCGGGGGTGTTGTTCACAAAATTGAGAGGACGAAAAGCGAATGTCCGGCACTTTAACTGGGTTGGTGGACACGGAAAGTCCACCTAGGGAAGTTGGAAAACCCTCATTCCAAACCAATGGTGCACATGGACTCCAGTATCCTGAAGGAACGATTGGCGTATGAACCAACTGTTGGTCACCAGCTACCATGTGACTGCATCTCCTCACGATGCTCCACTGCCTTGTGGACTAGACCTTTAGGTCAAAGGCTCCTGGTGTGGTCCCCTAAGAAAACCACCTGCTTCAGTTTGGGCACCTAGGTAGTATCACAACCCTCAAATAAATCTCATTTGATTTGTGAGGCGCATATTTATTTGGTGCTTCCTTGTACCAATATTTATGTGTTTAAATAAATAAATAAATACAGTGATCTCGAGTGCTGTTAAAAGTATGAGGGCAGTTATCATTTCCTGGTTGCCCAAGGTAGCAGCAACAGTCAGGCTTTAGTAACCTAAGATGCACTTCATCGGATCTTATGGATTTTCCTATATCAAGTTCATTTGGCAGACCAAGGACATCGAGTTCTTTGATGGTCACATTGTCCAGTGTGATTTGGGAGGTTTGTATTGTCTAGAGGGGAACTTGTCTCTACGGTGTATACATTGTTAAAGTAGTTTGAGAATACCTGAGTTTTACCATAATCGTCCACCAATGATCCAGTACTGCTGTGTCCCCATATTGCTGGAATATTTCGTCTTCTATTGCTTTGGTTTATTTAAGAGTATAAGCGTTTAAGAAATTCTATAGATTCTTTAACAAACTTTTTCTTCTGAGATGATGGAGAAGGTTATCAGCTCAGGTGGATTATTTTGATGGAGTTTTGTTCTCCCAAGTCTTCACTTCTACCTGAGGTTTGTGCTGATGATGTTTAGAATAACGATAAAAGCTCCGCAACCATACTATCCAGCTCAGATAACGAAACTTCTACAGGTTTTTTATTCGTACAACCTTTTAGACTTGCGGAGCGTCGAGGCAAAAATATTTCGTCCTTCCAGATATTGAGATTTTGTCTCGTCAGTACCCAGTAACCTTGATCTCTCCCACATTCTTCTCTTACGAAGAGTGCGAATCTATTTGCTGAACCACAGTGGGGGAGTTTCTCGGACCTCTCAGTGTAGTCCAAGGGACGTACGGTGCAGTGACTTTTAAGTACAAATTTCTGATTGCATCCAAAGTCGTCTCAATGGGGGGGGACTCTGGCTTTGTTGACCAATCTGCTGAGAATTCTGAGTGTATAATACCTTGTATATTTGCTTTCCAGATGTTGGGGTTGGGTTAGGCTGATACATGCTCGTTATTGACAACTATGGAAATCAAAGATTAGAAATTCATGATCACTTATACGTAGATGTGACATAAAATGGTGGTTTGTGTCCTCATGTTCATAATGGGTCAATACGAAATCTAGTAAGAGTAGTTCCGAGTCTGGGTCTTACCTAGTTGCTTCTTTTACATGTTGCATTAGGACACATGTGATAACCGCATCAACTAATTTCTGTTCGAAGGAAATTCCTGACAGTTTAGTTCTCAGATTTTTCCAGTCTACCTTAGGTACGTTGTCTCCTAAGAATAAACATCGACCAAGTGTTGTAACCGTCTAGCAAGACATCATTCACCTCACAGTTTGGGCTGAGGTAGACCAAACCAATCAGCAGCTCTCGCCCTTTGCATTTCAAGCGACAACTAACTAACATATCCCACTTTCATGGGATCTGTTATCAAGAACGGTAAATGGAATAGTATCTCTAATGGATCCTAAACAATCCAACTTTGCGCTTCTGGATTCTGTCGTCTCTTACCAATGTGAAACCTTCAAAATCAAGTTCCCCGCTTTCCATAGACTGCATAAGCCAATTGTTTGTGACTGTGATTACAGGCGGCTTGGTAGGGTCTATCTGTACACCTACCTCTCATCGCCTATTGAGCAAGCTCTGGTCATTCGTATAACAGGTTCGAGGACTATTTAAGTGGTTTTGTACTGCACCCAAAGTGACCTCGGCATCATTCTCTGGCTAAGCCTCACCACCCGAAAATTTACAATTTTTATGTCCTCGCCAGCATCTTACCTTAGTTTTAGTTATTTTCCAGCTTCTCATCTTTTTTACGGTCAGCGAGCGGCAAGTCTTCACGGACAAAAACTCCTAACCTATTTATTTTATATCCATTCTGTAGTATTAAGTCCCTTTCATTGAGATATTTAAATACTACTTTTAACAACTTAGTTTGATTCTGTTTCAATTCTTTTTAGCTACCCAATCTATAAACCTTTTTACAAGGTGACTTCAGAAATATCCTGAGGCATTAGCTGGTTTAGTAGCTCTCTTACCAACTCAGTGTCAGTCAGTCACAACGTAGAACTTCGTACGTACATACATCAGTGTCATGCTCAATACGAGTTCTGAGGTTTTAGCTTTCACTCCTTGACTCTCTGAAAGACAACTGACCTGTCACTATGGTCAGCTTTCAATTTCTCAGCTACTGTTTGGGGGACATACTTTATTGACATTTCATCTACTCTACAAAATTCCAGTCTGTTATTTAGTCTTTTATACGTAATTATTAAAATAAGGTCCCTCTTATCTTACTCAACTTGGCTATAACGTTTAGATCTACATTTAAATTTGAATATAGGATTCAATAACTCTGTTTATTGTTACTTTCTAATTCTTTAAGCCAAACGCCCAATACATGAACATTAAATCATCAGGCTATTTCAAAGTACGGGAATCGAGTAGAATGGTGGGGTGTAAGACGTTTTTATATTTCTCAAAGTTTTTGTGTTCTTTTTTTACTGCCTTCGGTCACAAAGCTAATCAAACTTCCTCATTTTGTGTCAATGAAGGGTTTTATGTATTATTAGTCGTCTGTATAGTTATATGTTATAATACTGCATTGAGTTGTTGTCCAGGTTTTGTAACCATTACGCGACAGGATAGATTGCATTGCTCTCAATATAAAGCTCATAGTTACAGCTGGTATGCACCAATTTTATTGCATATGATTGGTTGACATCTACATAGTGTAAGTATCTAACGTGTACATGAAACGTCTATTAAAATGCTTATTTCTCTTTATTGACGAACCGCTAGTGTTATATAATGAGAATTAATCATTTAAAACACATGTATGGAAGACGAGTATTCTTTCCAATAAATTCTCTTCAGATTCTACAGTTATTTCAATGTGATAGTCCGAAAGCGGTCAGGTTTAAGGCAAATTTCTGGTGCAAAATTATAGCACGTTAATTGGCGATTGTTTGTAAAAAAACAAAATTTTTAATGTTGGGATGACTAATATGAAATATTAACTTGCATTTTAGTTTTTCTTTAGATAGTTTTAATGTTACTGACTTATGAAACTTTTATTGTAAAAATTTTATCCTTTACGACTCAGAATAATCGAATTCAATGCTCATACATAAAATATTGAAATTCTTTCATTGCGCCAAATGTTTCATTCGTCAAAAAAGTGTATATACTACGACGCTAAATAATCCGAGATTCCAGTTTACCATACATTCGAAACCCATTGAATCGGTAGCTATTAATGTACGTTGTCTCTTTGAAATAATGTTTCTCCAAGACTAAATGGAATCACTTTTATAATCATCAACTAAAAAATGATGCTCAACATAAATTTATTCTTCACGATGGTCCGCCTTATGCCAATGGTGAACTGCATGCTGGGCATGCACTGAATAAAGTACTAAAAGATGTCCTTCTTCGCCTCAAACTTCTTTCTGGTCACTCAGTTGAGTATATTCCTGGTTGGGATTGTCATGGTTTACCAATCGAACTTAAAGCCGTAGAAAATCTAAACATATCATCTCCAGAGGAAACGCGAAAGGTAAGTGTCTCGGTTATTTCTAAAACCTTACTAGTTAGCTTCACTACTAGCCGAGAAGTTTGTTAAAACCCAAAAAACGTCTTTTCAAGATTGGGGTATTATAGGATCCTGGACTGGATGCTATTCTACAATGGATAAATGTTTTGAGGCCGTTGAACTTAAAGCATTTTCAGATTTACATTCTAAGGCACTTCGTCATTTGTGCAATTAACGTTTTTTCATAGGGTTTTATTTTTCGAGGGTCTCTACCTGTCTATTGGTCCACGTGTACAAGGTCTGCTATAGCTGAATCAGAGCTGGAATATAATCTTGAACATAAAAGTTGCTCCGTTTATCTGAAAGTCATTTTGACGAGATATAACAACCATCTAAGAAAATATGTTAGCAGTAAGTAGATCTTGTTTCTGATAACTTATCTATCGTTAAGAGGATTCTAATGTGTATGCTATAATTTGGACCACTAACCCATGGACTATATTTTCAAACGAAGCTGTAGCATATGACGTAAATGCTACGTAAGTTCATAACGTTGTTTTTTGTTGATTCACATCAAATTTACTAAGTTGTAAAACAGCTCAGCCTAGTACAAATTGTTTTGCCCATGTCATACTACATCACGGCAAAATATAACTAACAAGACGTATGACTATAAACGTCAAAGTGATTGCATCGATTATAGGGAAAAAGAGGTCATCATTGCAAAACAATATTTAAGCGCAAGACTTAAGGGACTATGAAAAGTGGATGCATATGGGCTGTTACCCATCGTTTCCAACCACTGATCATAAGGCTGACCCTGACCAGATAGTTAATCGAACATTCATTGGCGTCGTGTACTGATAATATGATCTTTATTTGACCACCTAGTCTTCTAAGTCCAACCACATGTTTAGAGAAAACTTGATATCCGAATTTCCAAATGCTAATAGAACATTTAAATATGCTCAGCCCCCAAATGCCCTGGTACGGCCGAGAGTGGGGAGAGTCTGCTCTCCCTCTCGAAATGCTCTCATATGGTCACGCGAATATATAGCCTCTGTCAGGGAAGTCCTACTCACTGCCTTCTCGTGGCGGGGGTGTTGTTCACAAAATTGAGAGGACGAAAAGCGAATGTCCGGCACTTTAACTGGGTTGGTGGACACGGAAAGTCCACCTAGGGAAGTTGGAAAACCCTCATTCCAAACCAATGGTGCACATGGACTCCAGTATCCTGAAGGAACGATTGGCGTATGAACCAACTGTTGGTCACCAGCTACCATGTGACTGCATCTCCTCACGATGCTCCACTGCCTTGTGGACTAGACCTTTAGGTCAAAGGCTCCTGGTGTGGTCCCCTAAGAAAACCACCTGCTTCAGTTTGGGCACCTAGGTAGTATCACAACCCTCAAATAAATCTCATTTGATTTGTGAGGCGCATATTTATTTGGTGCTTCCTTGTACCAATATTTATGTGTTTAAATAAATAAATAAATAACAATACTGATGGTTGATTTTTGTTACAATTTTCTTAGTTACGTTGTTCTACAATGTCAAGCGTCGAGGGAGGTCTATTTAGTCAGCAAGAATTTTTCGGATAAATTGATATCCCTTTTACCGAGAGCAAGATTACACAAAGTTGGTGAGCTAATAGGTAATCAAACAGTACAACGTAAAATATACTTATATTTTAGGTAATGACCTTTGTGATTGTTTTTATTACCATCCCACCCGTGTTTCCTGTGAAATGCCGTTTTTGCCTAGCTCTCATGTTTGCGAGTCTGTCGGTACTGGTTTGGTTCATATAGCTCCTTGTCATGGAAAGGAGGACTTCGAATTGGCAAAAAAATATGATTTACCGTTGGTATGTTCACTGTCATAAACTTTCCTTTTTGGTAAAATTTGAAAAGCTGTTCACAATCAGGTTTTACTAGTTTATCAGCTTACAAAACTCGATTGATTATTTTATCATCATTTTTGGCCTTTTTATCTACTCAATTAGTTTTTTTCTATGTAGAACTTGTTTGTCGATGAATCTGGTTGTTTCACTCAAGAAATCGGTGCGGAATTGGCGGGTCTCAGCGTGTTGGATGAAGGAAATGCTTCAGGTATGCTTTTCTCTACATGGCGTTTTTATTTCATTTCCAATTTAGCTTCGTTATCAGGTGGCTAACTTCGGGACCCGAAACATCTCTTTTTTTTATTTGAGGCATACCCACTGTATGCGTTCTTAGTCCATTGACTCTTGGAGTATCTGCTAACCTATGAACCTAATAGCAACCACAAGGTCATCAAATATACTGTACAGCCATGAAAGTTATCTCTTTCATTAGTTACTGATAGAGTCTTATTTGCTAATCTTTAGTGTGGTTTTTTTCGTACATTCAAAGTTTTAAACAATTTAATAATTTCTGTTGCAAACCCGTTTTACCAAATTCATCGGAGACAGTTTTAGATAATACGTTTTAAGCTGATTGTTAATGTTTTAATTTGTGACCAAGTTGTGCTTTAAAATACCAAGTTTAAACTTGGTCAAGCAACATCATTTGTCGTTCAACATGGTTTACATGTTAATACAATATTCTACACAAATCGACTAAATTGCACTTATTTTTTATCGGTATCGTCATATTGTACCACAGCATTTATATTCCTTTAAGGTTTATTCCATGATCACACGTTTCATATTGTTTACATTTAGTAATCAAATTACTTGAACCAATCACTATACACAAAGAAGTTATATCTCACAGCTATCCTTACGACTGGCGTACGCGGAAGCCTGTTGTTATCCGACTCTCAAGTCAGTGGTTTGTCGATACAGAAAAGTTATCTCATTTCGCTTTGGTAAGTATAGTCAAGGGTTTACTCAAGACAGTTTTTCATCACTATTTTAGCCTGATACTCAATGATTTTACTAGATAATCACTGTTTTAATTGAACAAACATCTCATTGAGAAAGTATTGGCAGATCGTAAACTTTTACTAGTGAGGTAATTCGTTTTGAACAATGAACGTAAATATTTTCTAAATGCATACCACCGTAAGGAATCAAAACTTCCTCTTCCCACCACCATTCCAGGTTAATCTGAAGACAGTAGGCATTTCTTGAGGATAAGATTTTTTAGATGTATAAGAAAATGTCAACCGAGCCATTTACCTTTTAGTATCATTTTACTCAGATTAGGCAATCACCACTGGGGAAAGTGAAAAAAAATCAATTAGGTTTAGCCATAAGTTAAGTAGTGAAAACCAGTGGCACATAATGTAAAGATATTTGGCGAAAGAGAACTGGGTTCAAACTATTTTTAACGAGTTGAAGGTATTCTTAGAGGATTAATTATCCCTAACATAGGGAGATAAAATGTTCATCGATTACATCTTAATGTTTATTCACCTTTGAACTGTTAGGTTATACATTTTTGAAAATGTACGTTAGGACCATTATACCAGTTGGTCTTCTTATCTTTAGTATGGTTGATATAACTATTGAAGGCTGTCATAACCGTCAAACGTACTTAAAACGTCAGAATGGGTAGGGATACTCGTACTTATTAGTGTCTTCAAATACGCTAGTAGATAAGCTCATCCAAATATTTTATTATTAGATGCCTATTACCGTTTCTAAACTTCGTTTCAAAACATCTTATTCTATTCTCTTTTAGTACGGTGCATTCTAGTTTTCAATGATATTTTATGTATTCTTTTTGTATAGGAAGAATATAAAAAAGTTAATGTTATTCCTGCTTCTCATAAGCATTCTATGCTTCCATTCATATCTCAAAGACCAAATTGGTGTATATCACGTCAACGAGCTTGGGGTGTTCCGATTCCCGTACTTTTCAGAAGAAGTGATTATTCCCCAATCATAGATTAGTATGTACCTGCCTCTTTCCTTCTCTCTCTCTCTATATATATATATATAACATTGATAATTACTGATAATAATAAACAAATATGCACACAAACGAAAATTCGAATCTTTCAGGATTGCTTATATTCTTATAGTATCATTACTTTAAAGTAGGAACTGATCAGCCAGTATCTGACATCACTACCTGCCAAACCCACTTCATAAGTGATCAACTTAGTTACATCCTAATGTATAGTACAGTATAATCACCAGATATCTGTGCTTCTGACAGTAAAAATATTATTTCCTAGCTTTGTCTTTAAACATTATCTTTTTGCTCTCTATTTGACGATAATGCGTTGTTGTGTAATGTATGAGTCATTTACATATTAGAGTGTTATGAAAGTAGTGAAGAGTTTAAAAGAATAATAGTATCTAGAGGTTTATACAGAAATGTTAAAAGACTCGGATGGAATCATGTTATTAATATCATTTCACATTTTCAGTTATCGTATCCCGTTCCCCCAGTTACGCATCTTGAAGACCCACATTCACGACTGTCATCTTCTAGTAGCTACATTCTGTCCTGACCTTTTAATTACGTTTTTCTACATCCATACTTTTATACTAACCATTATTTCACGTCTCGATATTTTTAAGTGTGTAGTACGCATCCCAAATACTTTCGTCGGACTGTTCACGAAATCCTATAAGCTGAAGTTGTCTGAATTAAGGTGAACTAAAAGTATTCGTAATTTAATACCCTTCCTTGCAAATGATCAAAATAGCACTACTTCGTTGTCTAAAATGTATGTCAGTTGTTTCAAATTCACTTTGATGAGCACTTGTTGTAATGTGTCGTTTACGTTGACTGTATTTTTATCGTTTTAACCTTGTTTTGACATTTTTCTAGTGTCGTCTTAAAATCTTTGCATGGTTTTTGTATTTTCAGTGATTTAATTGACCACATTAGTAGTCGTGTGGCCTCCGAAGGTAGTGATTTTTGGTTTACTGAAACATGTGATCAACTTATCCCTGAAATATTTTGGAAAAAGGTTAGAGGTTCCTCCTTTCACCCATGTATAATAGTTTTCTGATTTTTGCATAACACTAACGTGTGTACAGATCAATCCATAGATCTCATTAAATTTCATGCAAGTAGTTCCCTTCATTTATTAAGATCTCATCAAAGTTAGTGTTTTTTCTTTGTATAACTAATACTTTTGTGGCTAATAGAATTAAGAAATTTGAATAATTTCTCTCCTACTGTTAAGTCTGTAATCCAAATATAGTAAACATGCGTGCAAATTACACCGATTACGAGGTTTGGAGGTTTTTTTCAATTCGAAACTTTTTGTACAAGAGTACTTATGTTGCTCCCAAATGCCCTGGTACGGCCGAGAGTGGGGAGAGTCCGCTCTCCCTCTCGAAATGCTCTCACATGGTCACGCGAATATATAGCCTCTGTCAGGGAAGTCCTACTCACTGCCTTCTCGTGGCCGGGGTGTTGTTTACGAAATTGAGAGGATGAAAAGCGAATGTCCGGCACTTTAACTGGGTTGGTGGACACGGAAAGTCCACCTAGGGAAGTTGGAAAATCCTCATTCCAAACCAATGGTGCACATGGACTCCAGTATCCTGAAGGAACAAATGACGTATGAATCAATCGTTGGTCACCAGCTACCATGTGACTGCATCTCCTCACGATGCTCCACTACCTTGTAGATCAGACCTTCAGGTCAAAGTCTTCGGGTGTGGCCCCCTAAGAAAACCACCTGCTTCAGTTTGGGCACCTGGTCAGTATCACAGCCCTCACACAAATCAAATGAGATTTGTGCGGCGCATATTTATTTGGTGCTTCCTTGTACCAATATTTATGTGTTTAAATAAAATAAATAAATAAACTTATGTTGGTTAACCTATTTTTATATGAGTATTTTTACTCTAAACTTTGATTTTTTTTACTTTATATGCTGGAAATTTTTTGCATTATTAAAAATTCCGATTAGTTATCAATCATTTCGTTAAGCTCTCACGAACAAAGCTGGCTTCAAATATGTGTAAATTATTTTATTTAATTACACAGCTATTCGTTTATATATTTCTGTTTACCAACATTTGTTTGCTTGTTTTTTTCCTACTACTTTTAGTGGTCTCTTGAAAGTCATGACGTATATAAAAGTACAGAAGTGTTTGATGTTTGGTTCGATAGTGGTCTTTCATGGTTGTGTGTTATAAATAGTATGTTTCTATGTTTTAAAAGTTGTATAATAGTCAGTTTGGTAAATTTCTGTAGTTATACTTATAAACACTCCGTAAAGTAATAAATTCAATAACTGTATTACACATGAACAACACGTTACTAGACGTTTTCTTATTTCACTGGCATCAATTGGTAGTGTAGTGAACGAAAACTCAGGTACGGTAAACCAATTTATTTGTTTATATAAAATTAAACGGTGTCTTTGTAAATTTGAAAATCACAAATTAAATACATCGTTTGGATATCTTCCTTCAGCTGTCCTTCGCATACTCCATTCTTCCGTTTCAGTTGTTAATCCAATTGCTCTCTGTTTCCCTTCCTCTTCTCTCTATTTAAATCTTTTGCTGGTAAGCATTCCTATTCCTGCTACATTCTACTTATATCTGTCCTCATAAGTAGCGCACAGCACAGTGTGACCGTTACTGTTCACATAGTTCATTTTGAAGTAAAACTAAAATTAGATACTCACCAACAATTGAAATTTATCTCACAATTTCATATGTTGATTAAATTATGAATTTATTTATTATAAAATTCTAACTACATCAGCCTTATTATAACGTTTTGTATGTGAATTATTAATTGTCCATGTTTGAATTATACATTACTCATGAATGTTTACTGAAATTAAAATTTTCAAACAAAACAAGTGTTTGGTTTACTTCTTGTTTCTTTCTTTTATCACTCCATTGTAGGCAGTAATTATTCACGCTTACCTTGCTCAAATCGTGTTGCAGATACTTATTTGGAAGGTCATGATCAATTTCGTGGTTGGTTTTCGGCTTCACTTTTACTTAGTATTGCACTTACTGGATGTGCACCTTTTAAGTAATTATATAATCAAATGCTTAAGTTCTTATTTGTATGTTTAGATTTGTCTTTCACTTATCTGTACTTCAAACTTCGGTTGACTAGATTAGAGTAGCATAATTTTAATCAATTTATTTGTAATAGATAACATAAAAGGATCTATCTTCCTTTAAACCTTAAGATTAAAATTGCTTCATAACGTTCTTCCTTCCTATACTATATCCTTATATACAACCTATCTTTTATATACTACCACCACTAAATTAACTATTTCTTTGAATCCGGTGTTCATCTTGTTGTGCTAACGAGGTATGGCAACTTGAACCGATGCATAAATGTGCCTGGTCCTACGTTGTAGCTGACTGACATAAAAGGATTACAGGTTTTACATCAATTATTACCTCCAAGTCGTTGCTTGTGGGTTATGGACTAGCTAAAAACAGTTTTCAAGCTTTGTTTTAGACTTTAAATGGAACTATGTTGGTTGATAAGGCTGTGAAGATAATTATTTAGCACATATCTAATTATTGCCTTCATCGACCATTTTCTAGCTGAAACATTTTGAGCCAATAAAATACCAAACTTATCAGACCGAGATTGCACTTCAGATTTAATTGTATGGGGAAGTGACTTTTAGAATACCGAAAGTTGTAGTCATATGTTGTTATTCTACCAAAGACTTGAGGTTGAGTTTCGGGATCCGTGTGAGTCATGAACACAGCATATTTGCAGTTTTTTGAAACATTATACGTACTAAAATTTGAATTCATGTCAGTTAAAATCATTTTCGATTTATTGAAATTCACAATGTGTTTTAGCCTGTGTTGAATAATATAAATGAGTACTCACATTTGCTTAGTAACTTGCACCTGATTACTATTTACAAAAAAGTATTTTGAAATTTTGACTAAGTTTCATTGATGACGGTAATCGAATTGAGACGCTTATCAATGAAAATAAATGTGAGTACAGTCCACAGGTGAACTTGAAGAAGCTCAGAAGGAGCCGAACATATTCCATCCAATCAGTTTTTGGAAGAATATTCCAGAATTAGTACGTGTAGCTCCCCTATTGGACAATGCTAATAACCCATGTGTGCGGATTGGATAACTAAAATGATGATTTCGTTTTTACTAAAAACTACAAATACCTGACAGTTTTGTACCATAATTGACACTGTGTTGGGAATAACATTCCTACTTACTAGTCTTTTCTCTTGCGACGTTGCAGGTTTGATCGTTCAAGTAGCATCGTAGTACGCGGCATAGCAAGAATTTAAAGCTCTAGATATAACAGTAAATGAAACGTTAGAACTGGAATGTGTATATTATCATCAATATTAATGTGTTAGTCGTTTAAAAGTTTTATGGAAACCAATTACTTTATAGTTAAAATCACATATTACTTTTCTCTGTATTCTTCTGTGATTTTCTAACTTTCAGATTTTATTTTATTTTAGAAATCTTGTAATACATGGTTTTGTTGCAGATTCGTGTGGTCGTAAAATGTCGAAATCTTTAGGAAATGGTATTACTCCAAAAGAATTAATTTCTAGTCAAAATGGATGTGTTGACATAATGCGTCGGTGGGCATGTTATTCCGGTTTAGATACTGTATGTCATTTAGGTTCTAAAGAAATCAGTCAAAATGCTGCTAGTTATAAAGCTGTAAGGAAAAGAACGATTTTTTTTATTATTTTATTTATTTATTTAAACATATAAATATTGGTACAAAAGGGTACCAGATACATATGCGCCACACAGATATCATTTGTTAGTTGCATTACAATACACTGCGTCCTTTTTTAATGTTTGAGCATAAAAATTACCATTTATATGCTGATTCGTTTTGATGAAGTTTATTCTAGGTGTAAAACAACTAATGGAACTTTATTTAGATTAATAGTTCACAAATGTATAGGGTTTTGAGTTTGAATTCCATCCTTATTGCATGATAATATGGAATGTACTTCTAATTGACTTGTTTTTAGTTGAAAAAAGTATTTCTCAATAAAACTTCTTATATACCAATATCTTAGTTACATGGTGGAGCAGTAGCTTAGCATTCGACTCCCAAACACTTCGTCTTCAACCCGAGTCTTGTTCTGCCTACTTCGACCAAAGCATCCAATTAGTGTTCACTAGTCCTCACACATAAAGTTTACTCAAACCCAAGTTCAGGAATCTACGCTCGACAAATGGTCTAAGTCATAATAGTTGCGTAAACGATGCGTTTGTCAGAACACATCTAGTAGAATGTGCTTTTAATAACCACTTCGATAATCAGTGTTCATGTATATTCCATCTAACATTAGGTACCTCCGTTATTCATATTTAATGTTGAACTTTTTACATATGTAAATATTATCGGTAGGTGTTTACTGAAAATAATCTACTTGATATACTTCCAATTTCACTTTTAGACACATTTTTTTACCATCATTCTCAAATTATATCTATACTACATGACGTTCACACTGACTATCTTGATTTGTAAGGCTTTTCACGTCCTAATAACGTCATAACTGTAATCTGATTACATCATTTTACCTATTTCCTAATAGGTAGATTATTTTTTTCGCTTTAATCCCAATACACAATCTACAAGGATAGCCATTACTTAGAGCTTAAGTTACCTTAGGAGTTCAGTTAAATGAGGAATTATTTATACCCTTTATCCTTTCAAATAAAGACAACAATATGTATAAAATGGCTACTATATCTTACAGTTGTATTCACTCCCCATATCTTGAAACGTTCATTTCATCAGCGTCATAGTACTCTCTGACATATAGTGATTTTTGCGTTCTGTGCCATTTTGTAGTGGACCACCTTTATCTTGATGTTTGACTTGTAATTTTCTCTCGCTTTTGTACTATATGAAAATCTTCGAACTCCTTTGAGAAAACATAATCCCCCTAATTCCATAAAAATTATCAGGAAAGGGTTATCATTTTTCCTAATTATCGTTCTGATATTTACACCTTGTAATCCTATCTTTGAGTGGAGCCTTGGGTAAATGAATAAGGCGTTTGACTTCGAACTATTGGGTTAGAGTGTCTGAGTCTTGTTCCACTCAATTAGGTTTTGATATCATGTTACTATCACTAGCCCTCACATATAAAGTGTCTCAGAACCAAGTACATGGGTCTGTATTTTATAAGTCGGTCGCGTCATATATCAACACTACCCAACTCGCTCACATCATCAAAAGAATGCGTTAACGTTTTTTTTCAGTGGATCCAATATGTTATAGCCTTTGTTCAATTGACATTTTCACCTTATAGCTACGCAACAGTCTACGCTTTATGACTGGAAATTTATACGATTTTTGTCCAGTTACCCAGCTAAATTACAATGAAAAAACAAATTACTCACTGTCTAAATTAATTTTGGATATGGCAAACAATGTTAGTGAAGATACGTGCAATTCTCTTTGTCTTACTGCATTGGATAAAGCTGTTCTCTATTCTCTTTCAACTATTATTTCAAATTCATTGAATACTTACTATCCACAATTTCGATATAATACAATTCTATCTGAAATTGATCAATTTTTATCGTATTTATCATCTGTATATATAACTTCAGTTAAAGACAGGTAACTGCATTTCTATTTTTTTGTTTTGTATTCTATTTTGATTTCTATGTTCCATTTATCTTCGTTTTCTAATAATAGCCAATATAAATCGGCAGCTCGTTTGTGCTTTTCTATTGAAAAAGTAATGTACATTACTTAGTATTGCATAACTTTCTAAGAAGTAGTCGATTTTCAGCTCCCAGAAAGTGTCAAAAGTTTTAGAGATGTTTTAAATGTACATAAAATTGAGTAGTGATTTCTACTCAATGTTAATGTGCATTTTACCCATCTCATCATACAACGATAGACTTTTTTAAACAATCACAGCTCTTATTTAACATCATAAGTGTTTATTTCTCTAATGTACTCACTAAATTGTGCATAGGTAGCTAAACCAATTTTCTTTCACCTGTAATGTATTTCAAATGTACGGATAATATGTGGGAAAGTTATCATTGTTAAAAAGTGTAAAATCGTTGATCTGTCAGTTTGATATTTCCTTACTTTGAATTCCGTTTCTTAATGCTACTTGATCTAAATATTTCTGACAGATAATTTATACTGATATCAGACGAGTCAACCACTTTTTCACTGTACTATAGTATTTAAGACTATATATTGTCAGTCGCATTTTTGTTTGATATTATACTCAGTTATAAGATAGTTATTGTCTTGTGATTTTATGGTGTGTGCTACTAATATCGACAGATATAATTATTTTATTTATTTATTTGAACACATAAATATTGGTACAAGGAAGCACCAAATAAATATGCGCCGCACAAATCTCATTTGATTTGTGTGAGGGCTGTGATACTGACCAGGTGCCCAAACTGAAGCAGGTGGTTTTCTTAGGGGGCCACACCCGGAGACTTTGACCTGAAGGTCTGATCTACAAGGTAGTGGGGCATCGTGAGAAGATGCAGTCACATGGTAGCTGGTGACCAACGATTGATTCATACGTCATTTGTTCCTTCAGGATACTGGAGTCCATGTGCACCATTGGTTTGGAATGAGGGTTTTCCAACTTCCCTAGGTGGACTTTCCGTGTCCACCAACCCAGTTAAAGTGCCGGACATTCGCTTTTCATCCTCTCAATTTCGTAAACAACACCCCGACCACGAGAAGGCGGTGAGTAGGACTTTTGTGGCAGAGGCTCTATACATGTGGCCATATGAGAGCATTTTGAGAGGGAGAGTGCACTCTTCTGCTCGGAATGCTCTCACATGGCCACATGCATACAACCAGTGCTAGGGAAGCCCTACTGTTAGCGGGACATAGATTGGATTAAAGCATGCTCCATGCATGATTACGTTAGTGCACGCTGATTGGCAAATTCTTATCTAATCAGCGCTTGTCGATACTTGGAGAAGACTCTAGAACCTTCTCATGTAAAAGACTATAAATATACTAACGTATTTCTTATTGTGCTTCTTACTTCCATCTACCCTTGTTATTCGGAATTTAATTTCTTTCCTGTTCGACCGTGTTCCGATTTGGTGTCCAAGAATACGAAGCAGTAGGAATGGCTGGGTCGTAATAAGAGAAATTATAACACCTACTCGCTGCCTCCTCGCCTCAGGGGTGTTGTTTACGAAATTGAGAGGGCGAAAAGCGAATGTCCGGCGCTTTAACTGGGTTTGCAGACACAGAGGATCCACCTGGGAGAGTTGGAGAACTCTGATTCCAAACCGTTGGTTGTACCTTTACTAACTGAACCGTTTATCCCATTATTATTATTTCACTACTTTTCCAAAAAAATCCACCTCAAGTTTAATATATTTCTACTGTCTTAGATGATCGTATGTAGTGCATATCGAAGCATCATTTTTTATATTAAAACATAAACATTGTTCAGCTATTGATAAAATCGTATTCTTTTTACCAAACTATGTAGTTAGTGGATGTAGATGTAAATATTGTTATATTATATTCTATTATATTACCCCTCGTAAAGGAGCATAGACTGCGCACTAGAATTCTCCATCCGACGCTATCCTGGGCAATCCCTTCCAGTTGTTATTCATCCTTTTCACATCTGCTTCTATTTTCCGGCGTAATGTATTCTTTGGCCTTCCTCTTTTCCGGATTCCATGTTAGGGCTTGCCTCGTGATGCAGTTCGGTGATTTCCTTAATGTATTTACTATCCACTTCCAACGTCTTTTCCTAATTTCCTCTTCAGCTGGAAGCTGGTTTGTCCTCTCCCACAGAAGTCTGTTGCTGATGGTATCCGACCAGTGAATGTTGAGTATTTTGCATAGACAATTGTTTATAAATACTTGCACCTTCTTGACGATGGATGTAGTAGTTCTCCACGTTTCAGCTCCATACAGTAGAACTGTCTTGACGTTTGTATTGAAGATTCTCACTTTAATATTAATTGACAGACAGTTGTTTTGAGTTCCATATGTTCTTCAATTGTAGGAATGTTGTCCTTAGTTTGCCAATCCTTGACTTTACGTCTGCATCCAATCCTCCTTGTTCATCAGTGATACTGTTCAGGTACGTGAAAGAATCCACAGCTTCTCCACCAAGTGTGATTAAGTTGGTGTTGTCTGTGTCGTATTTGAGGATCCTGCTTTTACCCTTGTGTATGTTGAGACCTACTGATGAAGAGGCTGCTGCTGCTACACTGACTGTCTCTATCTGCATTCGTTGAAGTGTATGGAATAGAAGGGTCAGGTCATCTGTGAAGTTCAAATCGTCTGGTTGATTCCGAGCTGTCTATTGTACTCCGTGTTTCCCTTCCGATGTCGAGGACTTCATAACCCAGTCAACCACCAGGAGAAGGAGGAAGGGAGAGAGTAGACAGCCTTGTCTGACATCGATCCTCACCACGAATGCATCTGTCAGCTGTCCTCCATGCACGACTTAGCAGTGCAGTCCGGCATACGAATTCCGTATGATGTTGACGATTTTCTCACCTATTCACTACATAGTGTCGAAGAAGGTTCCATGAGGTCCTCCTATCTACGCTGCCAAACGTCGCATAGTCAAGGAAGCTGAAGTACAGTGACGAATTCTATCGAATTCATTTGAACAATGATTTGTAGTGTCGCGATTTCGTCTGTACACTACCGTTCCTTACGGAATCTGGCCTACATATCTCGGAGTAGGGAGTCTACTGAATCTTCCATCCGGTCCAGCAACACCCCATTGGAAACTTTTCTTGTTACTGATAGTAATGTGATGCCTCTGTAGTTCTGACATTTACTCAGATCTCATTCCTTTGGTATCTTGATGAGGTGTCGTTCTTTCCAGTCTGTCAGTGGTACTTGTTCTTCCTCCTAAATCTTCTTGAATAGAACATGTAGCATGTTTGCATTTGCTTCTATGTGTGGTTTTAGTGCTTGAGCTGGTACATTGTCAGGTTGTGCTGCTTTCTCACTCTTGATTTGTTTGATAACCATCCTGATTTCTCCGATCGTTGGTGGATTGACATCTGTGGGAAGGTCTGTGAGTGCTGCTTCGATGTCCAGCGGATTCAGTTGAGCTGGTCTATTCAGGAGTTCTTCAAAGTGTTCTACATATCGGTTCCCCTGTGCTTCAATCTCGGTGATTGTCTCCTTATGATGACTATTCTTGAGGCCCAGCACCTCCTGACACTTTGAAGTGAGTGATTCTTTGATCGCTTTCCAGTTGTTCCTCTTGCTAATTCCCTGTTCTGTGAGTAGATCTTGTATGGCTTGGAACCTGTTGTTGAGAGATCTTGAATTCGTTGAGCTTGTTGGTATCTCGAAGGAAGGCTGTATTGAATCCTTGTAATGCTGTTTGTGCAGTTGTCCAGTGTTTCTTTAGCTTCAATTTCTTCTTGACCACAACTAGGTGATTATCTGAAGCTATGTCAGCTCCTCTCCTGGTTCTCACGTCTTCCATTAACTTACTGAATTTTTTGGTGATGCAAATATGATTGATCTGATCCTGTATATTGTAATCCGGTGAGATCCATGTAGCTTTGTGTATGCGTTTGTGTGAAAATATTATGTCGCCTATAACCGATTTGTTGAATGCACATAGATTTGAAAATCTCCCTCCATTTTCATTTCTCTCTCCTAGTCCACGTCGTCCCATTATATCTTCATATCCTGTGTTGTCCCCGCCGACTTTGGCGTTTAGATCTCCCATCAAGATGGTCAGGTCCTTTCCTGAGCACTTCACTATGATCGATCGCAGCCTCTCATAGAACTGATCTTTATCGTCGTCGTTGTTGGATAACATTCATTGTGATCCCCTCCTTCTCTGTTTTAAATGACGCTTTGATGATTCTGGATCCTTGAGATTCCCATTCTACAAGTGTATTTTGTGCTTCTCTGGACAACATTAGAGCAACTCCTTGTGTGTGTGTGTGTGGAGCATTTACTTGCTCGTGAACAAAGTACAACAATATCTCTCCCGAATTTAATCTTCTCTGTCCAGCCTGGATCCAATGGTTTTCACGTATTCAGAGAGACTCCAATTTGTATCTCATCATTTCCATTACTGTTTGACTGGTCCTCCCGATCTCCCACATTGTCCGGACATTCAATGTATCTATAATAGTGGTTGCTGTGATTGTTAGAAGGCGTATCGTCCTCGTGACTTCCGAAGAATCTCGTTTTTCACCATGAGGCGTCATAATTCTTCCTTTAACTCGGAGGGCAGAGTTTAAATGGTTTATTTCGGTTAACGTAAGTTACTGTTATTCGATCATAGGTGTCTTTGAAGAATTGCTCTTGTGTTTTGAGAATACTGGGCAATTAATGCTTGAATCTAGAATAGGGTGACAAATTGCTTGATAAAGTGGTAGATCTTCATCGATCGAGGTTTTTGGGACATGAGTTATGGTATGTCCAACCACCGCCCTTCTTGACAGTCGATGTTTGTGGTGTAGAAGTAGGCTTGAAAAAAGCTAAGGAAGCCAAACCGAAATATTACATCAGTTTATGGAGTGACTGACAATTTGGACTGAACCATGTTAATAGGTGTAGACTACCTACCTTGTCTGCGTGATTGTCATAACCAATGGTTGGAGACTTTGAATAACGTGGTTCAAAATCGTTTGTATTAGCACAGGTGCATCCATTCTTTGTTATCTTCCGAATTCCAAGCTTCTGAGTTCTTCCCAATTATTTCACTTATTTATATTTCCTTGAATTGTACTATGGATGCCTAATCTTTTTTATTACCACTAATACTGTTACTACCTCTACTGTTCTTGTATTTAGCGTGGCAATTTTTTCTGTTTGTGTTTGTGGGGTATAGTTTTTAGAAACGATGTACGTATGTACTAAGTTCCACGTTGTGTCCGACATAACTAATCTAAATATTTCCAGGTTGTTTTATTAACAGTATGGTAGTTCAGACATTTATTATTTAACTGTGGCTTAGTAGGTTTAAATTTTATCATATCTACTTATGTTTACACGATCTTTTAATATTAGTTTTTTTCAAAACTACTGCACTGTGTATTTATATAGTTTTTGATCGATAAAAGAAACCTAGTTTGTGAATGTTGTTCAAAAATACCTAAAACTTTGCGTAGACACATCTTTTCCTTTAGTATCAACTTCTAAGCTTGTCTCTCCAGTCTCCTATAACTGATTCCCAGTTTTTTCCGGGTCCAATGTTTTAAAATATCTTTTCTCTACTTGTTCAGCATATAGCAACTTCACTGACTTGTTATATGTCTTTTTCTAAGTATTCTGGTCTTTGTTTTTCTTCTGATAATTAGTTTCATTTTTGAATTAGTTGTATGTTCTCTCAGCTTCTCAGATTGTTTTTGCTTGTAGCCTCACAAGACAATTTATACCTTACATGAAGCTTGATTATTAAAAGTAATCAATCATATTTTCCTTTTTTTTTTCTTCTTTAATAACTATTTCTTTCTGGTGCCCATGATTATCATTTCTCTTGTTATTTGGATGTTTTAGATTATACTTCAATAGTCCAGATGATTCATCCCGACGAAACACACAGACAGTATTTTGGTTAACTGTTGAATGCCTAAAAGCTCTTTTAGCACCAATTTTACCTTATTTAATGGAAGAAGTCGAGTCGGTAACTTGGAATCTTTTGTCATCTCAATTAAATGACTTTAAGCAATCCACAACTCTTTTGGAACGTTATTCATCTTTATCCTTGCATGATTATTGTTCTGTAGACAAGTTGAAACCGTGTTCAGATTGGACATTATGCTTATCGGCTATGAACCGGTGGGATAAATTTAAAAATTATTCAAATTACGTAAATACTGCTTCTTCATTGTTTCATTCCTTAATCAATTCATTACCAAAAAGTGAAGAGTATATACCTTCTACTGGTCCTTTGTCAAGTGCTAATGTGCATATCACTATACCAACAAAAAGTCAAGAAGTATATCACATGTTAAAAGTATGGATTTTTGTCAACGAATTTACCTATATATATATATATATATATATATATATATATATATATATATATATATATATATAGAAATTACTTAATGTTTATTTTTCTGGCTTGGTTGTTTTTGAGGCTAAATAACCTTTAGATGTTAAATTATTGGATAGTTATGGGGTTTTCTAAACTAATAACTAAGTAACTACTCATTATTTCCTACTTTTAGTAAGGCAGTGACTCAGTGGCTAAAGGGTTCGAAACCTGATCCATCTACTTCAGTTTGGGCAGCCACTTAGTATCATTAACCACCGCTCTTAGAGAGTGGCTCATGCTGAAGTACGTTGTGCATGAGTTAATTCTAATTATACTTTCAGTGAAATGTTTTTCCTGCTGAACCGATTTTTAATAGTTCTTGTAATCGCTTTTATTTTTCAGGCTCTTCATCCGCTGGAATCATGTATTTCTGTATCATCAGATTTGTGCTATATACTTCGGGCATCGTCAATCTCATGGTCAGTAGGATCATATGGAGATGAAGTTACTAATACATTAGGATGTTATAATTTCAATATAAACGAAATGCAAGTGTCAGTGACATTTCCTTTGGGGGATCAAACAATCAAATGTCAACGTTGTCATAGGTACACGAATAACAATTTTAAAGATACTTTATGTCCCCGTTGTATACAGGTATTAGATGGTTCTTTATCTTCAAAACATTAGTCAAATCCTTGTAAATTACTTATGTTTTTTCTAATTTTATTACAAAACTAAGATAAATTATCTTTTCTTTATTTTGTTCCATTTGAAACATCTTGTTTTCTGCTGTATGGGGTTGCCGACCCCATACCTAACCCTGCTCTTTTACTCGAGCTTGGAACCGGCGTTACCTCTATAAGAGTCACTGACAGTGTTCAATTGGTCAAATGGAAGCTTATGATGAAGGGGATATCAATATACATGTAATATAGTTATTTATATAAACAAATATTTACTATTTATATAAAAACAGTCCATAAATAGATCCTAGCGGTTACCATTCACTTGTTCTTCGTCCTGATATAGCACTCTAGACCAGTGGATTTATTACCGTTGTTTTTACCAGTCTTATTGTACATGTCAATATATATGGAGAGAGATTGGTAGTGTAATAAATATTGGTAGCTAAGTGATCTACAATAGAAGGAACAATTTATTCATTGCTTCACGCTACATAACAATGATTGTTAGTTCTCGGCGAGACTGATCTTCAGTTTCTCCCCATTTCATTACCTTTTGTATATTTCGTTATACCACTTATTAATATTCAGTAACTGACACCGTTTTAAATCATTATAAAGAAATAGCTCGTAACCCTTCTTCGTTGGTGCATATTGTTAAATTTATAACTTTAATGCAACTTCTCAAAATTTAAGCCGGCTAGTCCTTTTTATGAGTTTTGATTGGATAATAAGAAGACATGCAAACATGGGAAGTAGAAAACCATGTTCATCGTTGGCAAAACATACAATTAAAACAGAGCATCGAATTAATATTGACACGGCTTTCAAAACGTTGCATAAAAATTTCCAGGGACAATTTCTTAAGTTCATAGAAACCTTGGTTATTCGGAATTTCAAACTCCTATTTATGTGTTCAGAAATAGTTTGTTATAATCATGAATTCGACGCGGTAATCCTTATGAGATTTTGGGGTCTTGCATTGTGCAACAATTTCGTTTTCTTGCCAACATTATATTGATTTTTCTTCTTCCTTATTTACAAATGTCAATATATCTTAATTTGAAATTTTATTTAATTGAGCTGTATTAATTTTCACATAGAATGCCTTGATTAGATTGGTTCGAAATATATTGCCCACATTCATAACATCTTTCAGATCAACTCTGTCTTATTGTTTTTAACACTTGTATCAGTCACTTCCAATTTCTGTACATTCACTGAGCTTTCGTTTGATTCTAAAAGTTTTTATTTTCCCTATCCCGAGTCCTCTTTTCTATTTTTGTCCGTCGTTTTGTTTTTGGACACAGCAACTAGCTATTGACTACTTTATAACAACTATTTCAAAAAGTATTTCTCTTTAGATTGTACAAAAGCAGAAAACACCTCATGAAATCATGTTTATAAGTATTCTTCATATATTTTCGTAATAATAGTAGTGTTTCAGACAATTCCCTCGTTCTGACCTTAAAACTTTTACAAGTAACTCGGGACTGTTGATATTATAGACAAGTATGGTGTTGTACGCCAAAAATATAAACAGAAGGATCATTTTGTAAGCAACAATCTACTAGATAAAATGTCAGTCTAAACAGTTTAAGGAATTAGTTAATCTTTTTTTCTCTATTTAGAATGTTATTCATTAAATAAATGAAAACATGAAGTTATTTCAGCCAAAAAAAATGAAAATAATTCAGAAAGCTTGTACGTATCAATCTCTTTTTAGAAATTTTCTCCAACTAAAAATATTACGAATTTAAGTAGAAGCCAGACTTTCATTTACATTACTTCATGACTCAAGTACTTAGATGTTAGCTACATACAGATGAGTGGTGTTTTGAAAGGACTATATTTCAGTAATGGTAATGACTCACTCATAAGATATGTGTTAATGATAACTAAAATTAATAGCAGCACAGATGCAGAGGAATTAAAATGAACTGACTTTAAATTAGACTCAGCAAACGGTGTACTTTTAGAAAACCTGTAATTGGGAGTTAGGAGTTTGCATTTCTTTTTTCTACAACATACTACTTACTAAATGGTTTGAGTTATTTTAAATCATTATCATGGCATGTAAACTAACTCATGACCTGTCAGATTATTTAGCAATATGTAAAACGGCAATAATTTTTTAGAAAGTGGAATTTGAAATTAAAATTAATCTGCTGTCCGAACATACTAGAGGGACTTAATCTCTTATTTCTTAGGTTTCAATATGTAATCTTACTGTTGAATAAGACTATTTGTACGAAATCTACAGAAACAAACTTTATAACTGGCCCCGTTTACCAAATGGCAAGATACAGGAATTCCCGTTAGTTAATTAAAATCATATTCCACTTGTGGTTTCCTCACATTTGCATTTTAACATACCATCCAGCTTGTCAACTGGTTTTTCAGTTCAATACTTTGCTTTCTGACCAAATGTTGGTACAAATAGTACTTTTCCAAGACCTACACGGTATTGAAATAGAAATGCTAGAACCATAAGGCAGGCACATTGAAAACTATTCCATCAGACTGGTTTATTAACTTAGGAATTAATCCACAAGTGTGTTGACAGTGGGCTGTTAATTTCTCGTGATTGAGTGCTTATCTACCACGTAGAAAGTATGCTAGTCCTGAGAGCCCTTTTCTACTTATTCACTTAAGCGTAATATCGGAACTCCATGTATCTTTTAGTCCCCTCTTATTATTTCATATTCCAAGCTAGAGCTTGCCTTGAGATGTAGTTTACTGGTTCCCGTTGAAGTTATCCTATCCACCTTCTGCATTTCTTCTTCGACTGATAGTTTGTCCTCTAACAGAGTAGATTATTCCTGATGTTGTCTGGTCAGTGGATCTGGAGTGGCTTGAGTAAACAACCGTTCATAAGTACCTGTACTTTTTTGATGATAGTTGTCGTAGTTCACATAGTTTCAGCACCGTATAATAGAACAGTAAACATCAGTGTTGAAAATTCTGACTTCCGCCTTGAGTGGTAGCTCGTTTTAGTTCTAAACCCTTTTCTTGTTCGTGACTGAAATACAACAACAGCTATTGTGAAGTTAGTTTCTTTGTTTCAGACTGTATCTAATGAGTTTCGCTTATCCCAGTCAATGTTAGGTTGTGTCTTCTCATTCCGGAAAATATTTGAATGGCCCACCTGGTCTCACATTTTCTGGACAGTCCGATTATCGATATTAATTGGTACTCTAGCTTTCAGAATGGGTCTCGGCCCTGTGGCCTCCGAATAATCTTGGCCTTTATCATGGGGCTTCATAAATCTTCTACTGACAGAGTATAGTTTAAATGATTTAGATTATTCTTCCTGGTTAGTGTCCTTTTACTGATGTTTTATTCGAACTAGTATCCCCAACCGTCCTAGTATATCCAGACTTGATAGTAACCCTAGAGAGCTCAAGAAGTAGTTCTGAGAGTATAACCTGACCACTAAGAGGTTGTAAATCAACACCGAAGTTCTAAAATACCCTGTCGATTCTAGTCCCGTAGATCTACTTTAATAGCCTTCCAAAAACACAAGCGTCAAATAAAAAGGTGCGGATTCGGAAATTATGGACATTCGAGATTTCGATTTATATATACTAAACTAATACAAACCAACAACAATAAAAACCATAGTCGGCTAATGAACTACTCAAACGTAAATTATTGCAGTAGGATTCAAGTCAACAAATAGCTGCCTGGAACTTAAAAACATTGATTAGTGAGATATGCCACAATATTCCAATGGAAGCAAGATAGATACCATGAAATAAGAAAACCTTATACCTCTCATAAAGTTTTTACAGTGGGAAAATCAAAGGAATCAGCTGATCTCGTTTAAACATCTGAGTATCCTAAAATCTCAGATTCTTAGATCCAAATTAATGGCAACTACCGAATATCAAAATAGACTCCTCAATCAGCTGCTTTTAATAAGTAATTTGTATCAGATATTTTGATAAGTATCTACTTATACAGAGGATGGATAAAAACACGAGTTTAAAAATTGATACATTCTAATGTTCAATTTGTATTGACGTAAATCAGTCAGCGTCATTGGTAATATGGTTAATCGTAAGTGAATATATCACATGTGAGGAAGTCATCTCTTAGTTTTAGATCATATGGGACTTTGTTAAAGCTTAGCAAGCGAATACCAGTGTATATTTTGTCACCACTATGGAGTGAAAAAATGATAAATCACAAATCAAGCTACAGTCTTATGATTAGCAGTAACATAGTGACGAGATATACTTTATACTCGTCTCAAATGGCACATTTTTTAACTTCAGAAGACTGAAAGAAAACCCAACATAATGTTTCAACAAGTTGACAAACCTGTGAACGAAAGTGGCAAGAAATTAATACTACAATCAACTGTTAAACCATAAGTAAAGCTGTACGAACAAGTACAACTATTCTGAAAATAACATTCCTAAACTCTGTATATACATACCTTAATGGACAAAGCGGGCTTTGTAGTTCGATAGGTACGTAGTACGAAGTGGACGAAACGAATCCATTCGAAGTGGCCAATAAACACTTTGATTATACTTTATTCAGATTAATGAAATCCACAGGAATTAGAAGACTTAAACCTAACCTTTGTAGTAAAAAATAGTCAGTAGTTAATACACAACTGCCTTTGTAACAAATCGCACTAAACATTTTGATCTATTTTAATTAATCGTCATCATGAGCTAGTGAGATTAACTGACACGTCTTTTCTTTTCCTTTCTAAGCCTTCTAGCTGTCTTATAATATTACATATTAAATTTACCTTGAATATCCTAACACTATCACACCAAAAAATTATGAAAAAACTCCGTAAGAACTTTAATTCTTAACGTCTCATACATCCCAAACAACCTATTTGTCAGTGGTTCATTTCTTCCAAATGTAGCATTAAGTCAATACTTGGAATTTACTAAACTTATCAGCTTGTATGTAGCTGAAGAGAAAGCAACGAAACACAACAAATTCATCATATTCTAAGAGCATTATCATTGTTACTTAGTTCACATTTGTGAAAGGAACTGATTGCATGGAAAATAATAAGAACCATGTAAATTATAAAATTTAGTGTTTATTGTCATTAAAATAAATCGTTAATAAAAGTTATCAAATAATGATATACAATGATAATAATATTGAAAGTCTAAAAAACTATCAGTTAATTATTACAACATGATGTGGCAAATCAAAAGATTAAATTATCTGTTCTCTAATTACTTAACTACAAGACAAAATAAGAGCGGTACAATTTAATCAAATGAACTGGTGATTATAATCACAGAGGCAGAAATAAAAATGCAATATTTGTTAATGATCATTGTTATGATCAGCAACAGTATACTTTTTTGATTCATTACATTCACTGAAGTTTTTCATTAATTTACAAGATAGAGAAGAACAGTTAACAATAACTGAATCATGAGGTAGAAGTTCAGGCGGTCGGATAACACCTCTAGTAATATCCCAACATTCTTTTATAATGTCAGAATTTATTTGAGAAGATATATACGAATCATTTTTGTAGTCAGTATGTTTCATGATACGACTTCTCATCCATTTGGCAGTAGTCATCAACTCACCTAAATAGGAAAACAACGAAAAGAAATCAAATAGTGAAATATTCATTGACATGTCGACAGATGAATCACAAATAAAATTATTTAGGAAGACTAAAACCAACGATTTACTGTTCATGAGTATTAGTACTTGTAGAAAACGATATATTATCACAGGTATGTCAAGCCATTAAGTTGCACCCTCTGTAAGTCACTAACCAGGAAGTCATCATAGACCAACAGATGGTAGTTTGAGACAGCTTTTTTACACATAACAGCACCATGTCATGAAACGACCACCTCTTTGAATAATGAAGAATGTGGATGTGGATAAGATGACTTCCGTAACACATGTTCAAGCCAATGAAGTCAATTTTTCGAAATAGTAACACCGACTGAATTATAGTCGGTGCGCCCGAACACAGAGCCAAACTTTAGCACTAATTACTTCCTGATGCCTTGAATGTCAGCAATCCTGTGGAGACAACGATGATTGGACACACAGAGTCACAGAATACCCTGAACACGGAGTCGTCAGATTTGTTTGGTAGAAAAGCTTAATGAATCAATAAATAGTTTGAGTAAAACAGAAAAAAGGCAGGTCGTTTAATATATACGCTTTCATCGATTGTACCTTGTAATACTAAACGAAGTAATAAAAAGAAAACTATCAATATTGTTGTATGTTGATATACGTTTTCATAACTATTTTATAAAAGATAGAAACAACATAATCTCTGACCGATTAACTATACTGATATCAATTAGAAATTTTATCAAGGAAATCATGTTCATAAATAAAATAATTGACAACCAAGAAGATAATAAATTATGAAATAGACTTTTTTTTAAAAAGAAGTTATACACACAAAAAGAAAATTTGGAATTAGTTATAATTTAAAATCATTAGTTATTAAACAACAACTAATGAGCTAAGCATGGTAAGCAAAGATGGATAATGGCTAGCAGTGGAATCCAGGACGCGCGTTTCGTCCTATTTGGTACTCGTCAGCTGGATGTACCTGCATCTTAGAGACTGACCAGTTGCAGTCTTAAAAACATCAGTGGGAAGATCCAAACAAACAATATTAAGTAAATTTTAATGAGCTAAGCATTAAAATATTTCTCCTTTTCTTGTTTTAACTAACTCTAATTATCAATACATTGTCTTAGAAATTCATGTGAGAGAAAAAAAATATGATTTCCATGATAACTAACTAAGCCTATATACATGTTATCTGTTTATTGATCAAAATATATTTTACATAAGCTTGTCGGAAGTATAAACGACACAGAATGATTTTTGAATCAAAAATTATGTACTAATGTGTAATTTACTATTAAACTACAAACTCAGATTGTAAAACATACATATACAAATACAGACACACACACAAGAAGACGGATTAATCATGTAAACGGATTTCCAATTTTAAAGATTGAATTGCTTACATCAAGAAAGTGTATTTGGATGTATAATGCAATATTTGAAAACACACACACACACAAAGAGAGATTAAAAATTACGTAGGTTTTCTGATTCGATTATAATGTAAAAATGGAAATGAAGAAAGCAACTGATCATCTGATAAGTTTCAAAAAAAACAAACTAAACAAGATCATAAGCTCGAGAAAATATGAAAAATGTTTATCTTCAGTATTTTATTCAACAAGATTATTTTAAGACCATGTACTTTCCTCTCAAAGTTTTACAGAAAATAACTTGTACTATAAATTTATACACCAAATTAATTTTGGTTACTTAATTGTGAATCTTAGCATTATATTGTGGAAACATAGCTTCGGATTCAAAGTAATTGTGAAGATGATGAGTACTTTATCTTATCTTGTGTATGATTTCTTAAATAACACAGTTTTTTATTCATCTGCAATCATCATTCCCACAAATAAATTCAATCTGGAAATCGATGCCATCTTAAATACATCAATTGATAAAAACAGAAGTTTTAATGTTTGACTCTCTAAAGTTTATATTATTCAACTTAGACTAAATAGTAGAGTAATATCCATAAAGATGATCACTGACAAAAACAAAGCACCGGCAAGTTGTGTTGCCATGATTTTCAAACCCATATATATCTTGAAATTTTAAGTTTGAATGTTGGCACGATACTTGCAGTTTGAAACTCTTTGGTGAAGACTATTATCATATTGAATACACATCTACAAACACTCGATTAAATAATGATCAAGTGTTGATTGGTATCTTATCTCGAAAAAAATGTTCGCAAGTGTCGATGATAAGTTGAATTGAGTGGAGCTAAATATGATTGATTATCAACTAATTTTTTTTCATTTATTCACATTTATCTCTCGATTGGTTGATATTTAAGCGATACATTTTACAATCCTTTATATAGTGATAAGGAAGCAATAGAATATTTCGATTAGTCTATACACGATCCGATTAATGAAGCGTTTGATAATCATTAGCTATATAGTTCAAACAATTTTAAATTCTCAAATCACATATACAGAGTTTAGTGATTAAATCATTATAATTTCATTAAATCAACGAAATCCACTATTTAAAACCATTCTTTTCATTGATTCACTTCAGTTTCAACAAGTGTGATAAATGAAATTCTTATAATTTATACAAAAACAAAGTACGAACTAACCTGATGCTCTTTTTTGTATTAAATCCAAATAGCTATTAATAAGATCAATAGTTTCAAGATGTCCACCAGTTTCTTGAACATAATGTCGAATTAAAGGGAGAAGACCTGGAAAAGTACTCTACAGTAAAATGGAGAGCGATAGAGATAAAGAATTAATCAATTTCAGTACAAACAATATACGAGACTTATAAGAAGTAACACAAAATCATAATGATATTGAAAGGAAATTAACACATCGGATTGTATCGTATAAATACACTGAGAATGAATTGTTATTTACTCACATTATTAAGTTATGGTCTTATCAGTTAAAACGCGAGGTCAATATCAATAAACTGACAATATTCATCAGAAAAATTATACAAAACTGACGGTTATCTTATCTGTAATTACGAATGCGATTTGAAAAGAATGAAATCACAATTCGAAAGTGTACCCGAATTCTTTTTAAAATATCAATACTTTTTTCTACGATTATGTTATACATGTTTAATCAGTATGATATATGAAGTAGCAGTGGTGTAGAAGCCATGAAATAACGTTATGAGATATGTTGGAAAAAGTGTTTCCTGAAGATTGAAAAAAATGAACGGTTTCAGTCTGGAAATCGATAAAAGAGAAACAACAACTGTTAACCAGTCGATTGCTACTTTTGATATTCGTCATCATACATTTTACTTATTCGTCTAATTATAGTAATCAATCGGATCATCTTTATTTACTTAATTGTTATTATTGACTAAATAGACCATTTTGAGATAAATTTCAAACTACACTATCAATAATTATGGAAATTTCTACATAGTCATTTTTGTAAAATAAATTTATGAATAATAATTAAATAACCATATATGATACTTTATATAGTGTATTTTTTAAACAAATCTTTCTCTATGATACATAATATCACTAACTGATTACTTAAATTAAAGTAGACAAAATTAGACTAGAGATGATGAAGGGGTTTTTTATGGAGATTTAGTATTTTCATAGCTTAAAGCGTGATTCAATTGAAGCTAAGCCACCAGGGAAAACCTGGAAGCACTGGACGACCGTTTCGTCTTATTGTGGGACTCCTCCGCAGTGCGCATCCACGATCCCGCCTCGCGAGATTCAAACCCAGGACCTATCAGTCTCGTTGGATGCCGGCTCAGTGGTCTCGAGGTTAAGCGCTCGCGCGCGAGACTGATAGGTCCTGGGTTCGAATCTCGTGAGGCGGGATCGTGGATGCGCACTGCTGAGGAGTCCCACAATAGGACGAAAAGGCCGTGCAGTGCTTCCAGGTTTTCCCTGGTGGTTTAGCTTCAAATGGCCTACGCTTTCAACTATAGAGATGATGAATTAATTTTTGAAATTTTAGTATCTTAACTAACAACAAGTGAAAATTAATTTTTGTTTGCAAAATTACGGCTATTTCACCACTTATTACATTATTTGACCTTTTTATAATTAAGTAGAAATAATTTTTTTATAAAGAAAAATATATTAATGCCATTTTTTGCCTGTTAAATATAGAAAGTTATAGCATTTAACAAATGACTAATAGAGGAAGTAGCTTCAAAAAAGATGCATATAACTTAGTTCATATGACCTAATAATAATAATAATAATAATAATGGTAATGGTAATAATAATAGTAGTAATGATAATGATAGTAATAATAATAATACT
Source organism: Schistosoma mansoni (assembly GCF_000237925.1). Taxonomy (NCBI): domain Eukaryota; kingdom Metazoa; phylum Platyhelminthes; class Trematoda; order Strigeidida; family Schistosomatidae; genus Schistosoma; species Schistosoma mansoni. Next base: position 443,192 of record NW_017386000.1, read on the forward strand.
TCCTCTTTTAAACGCAAAGCAGCAGATTTAAACATGATAATAGGCTAGTCTGACATTCACTCTAATCTTAACTTTTAGAATTAGATCGTAAATAGTTTGCCACTTCTAAACTGTAAAACTGTTATGGAGCATAATAAGAAAAGATAATGCTAATGACAAATTTGATGTTATATACAACACTATTATTCATTTATTCTAGTTCTAAAATAATTTAAAGAACAAATCTTAGAAAAGGAAAAAAACCGAATTATTTGGACAAATTAAAAAATGTTTAAGTTTACATCCATCTTACTTCAAATAGAAATGTATGGATATAGATGAACTTCAATGACTATGAATTACAGCAATTACTAACTGAGTAGTCATCGTTTAAGTGTAAAATAAAACAGTGAATTAATTCATACAATGCAACGCATCAAAACTTAATAAACTAACTTCCTAGAAGAAGAAATGCATTGGAAGTTAATGCATAAAAATTATTTTAAATCAATTGGTGAATTTAAAAATTGATTTCCTCCTGAATGTGATAAATCTTTTAACTGAACGTTTGAATCAGTTTCCTAGATGTTTTTAATAATCCCAGGCTAAATCTACACGATAATTCGAACACAAGAGAGAAGGCGCGGAATGTGAAAAGAACGCTTTACTCAAAGGTTAGTTTGTGCGCAGAAAATTGGAGTTATTTATAGGGTTTCAGATAGTCTCTGGAACCATACTAAATATAGTAGCAGCATAGGTAATTATCTAATCAGAAACGTTACACATGACTCTTCACTTTTTAGATGTTTCTGAGGAGCTTCTATTCAACGCTGACCAGACAAAATGTTTCCCAGAGTTCCTAAGGCCCCTCTGAACTTTTACCAGGAATACTTAAGAACTTTCCAACAAAAAAACTTCCGAACCAACTAACTCCATAAAAAGATGTAAAGCATGATGTAAAGACCTTGAATGCCCTGGTGCGGCTGAGGATGGGGAGAATCCGCTCTCCCCTCTCGAGATGCTCTCACGCGTACACAGACACTGTCAGGAAAGTCCTACTCATTACCTTTTCGTGAAGGGGATGTTTTGTGCAAAGTTGAGAAGACGAAAAAAGAATGTCTGGAGTATCAACCGGGTTGATGGACACGGAAGGTCCACCTAGGGGAGTTGGAAAACCCTCATTCTAAACCGATAGTGCACATGACCTCCAGGATCCTGAGGGAAATAGTTCATGGCAATATTAGATAATTTATGATCATATTATATTTTGTCAATAGTGCATTATTCAGTCATAAAAGCTATAAGGGTTAATTGATAGAAATAAATTTTCATCTAATTAGAAATACTTTCTTGTAAATCCACTTTGTAGACCCCTTTTATGCCTATAATTTCCAGAATTTTTGAAGATAATCATTTTCATCATGAGTAAGCATTAGACGAAGATGTGTTCTATTTAAAATAGTCCCTAAAAATCTTCTACCTTGATAACTTTATATGTATTTACTAAACTCAAGAAATATTATCGTTTTTAAAATAATCAAAATTGGTTTTTAAATACATATGACTTGTTTAAAGGTGTACATCCCTGTTCCATTAATGTTACTTTAAATTAATAGGTAGGCAACCAGAATTAATAGTTTGCATAGTCTACTAACGATTCAAATTTAAGACCACTTTATGAGTAAATAATAAATTCGAATATTGAACCGAGAGCTGATTGAATATGAAAAACGAAATCATATATGGATGAGTTGATTGTGCAACACACAGTAAATATTATAACACAAAATATTTCACTTTAGATTATACAGCTAATTATCAGTAACCCCGGACCTGCCGCATATATACATCGGTTCACGTTGTCATACCAAATTAATGTACGGAGGTGAATAATGAAGTAGAAGTAATATAAATGGTAGCAATAAAGATTAGGCGAAGATTATCTAGTTTGAGAAGAATTGATGAGCTCCAGGAATAGGTAAGAGATAATTTTAAGCCGCAGAATTCAAAAACAAAAAATAAATAGATCACCGTTTTCTGAGACCGATTCGGAATTTTGTCACCCATTGTCTTCAACCACTGATGACAATCTTAACTAGGTAGTTTGAACTTGCCAATATAGTTCAGACCAGCAGTCAATGACTACATGGACTGAGGCTGGGACTTGATTTGATAGACCAAAGCTTTTTTCATCCTACTTCTATGACAGACAAGATCGAGTGTTAAGGTACGAGCTAGTTGGACATAATTAATACATGTCCCAAACACCAATTTAATTTATTATAAAGTGAGAATCATATCAAGCAAACTTATATGGTAAAGTATATATACATATATATTAGAAATTAGAAATTAATAAATATTTTAATCAAACTTTTTATGAGGAAATATGAACATAAACTATGTAGATGAAACCCAAATACATATTTGGTACTGTTTTACATAGACGAAAATCAAAACTCTTTACATCCGTTGTCTTGAAATAAACTATATAATTGTGTCCTTTATTTACATAAATTCAACAGACTGACTGTGGTTATATTATTATCAATAAAATTATAATAAATTCATTATAAAATAAACAATTAGATAATCTACCAACAATTTCAAATACATACCCGCGTATGATTAAAATGATTTATGTAGAAATTGTTTATATTCAAAGGTGATAAATTATGTAAATCACCTCAAGATTTAAAACAGAGCAGCACGAGAAACTATATGGAACCATTCAAAAAAAACGATACACACAAATACTTAACCAGTAGGAACCAGAAACCACAGATCAGTAGTCAAATTCTGAGGTGGAGTTTTGTTCCATCCAACTGAGCTACAAATATTCTCCATTATCGCAAGTTATATTCTAGTTTAAAACCATAACTTAGTAGTTTGGTGTTAGACCAAAATAAAAGAGCTGCACAGTGATCCCTAGTTCTGAATAGTTATCAAGCTGATATCAATGAATGATGAAGACTATCTCCTAGATGAGTTAATATTCTGCTATTGTATAGACAATAGAGCATAGTCAAATGATACTACATCCTAGTGTATTGTGTTTGCTGTGAGTTTCTGAAAGTGGCTCAAAATTTCTGAACCTAATAATATTCCATTATTATTTTAAATAATCATCATATCATTGTGTTCGCTAAGTAAACCCGGTAAGAAATAGAAAGCATAAATTTTTTGTACTTAGTCTTAAAATGCAAATATATATTATATGATTTGTCTGAAAAACTAACTATTCCTACTTATTACTAGTAATAATAATCACATTAATAATAACAATAATGTCTTACAGTTCCATTGATAATTTCATTCACCGACATTAGCATATAGGAATCGTCTGGATTTACTTCAGCAAATGATGATGTCGAATTACAAGACGATGTGTTTACATATTGTTCATCACGAGAAAATGTACAGTTTGAATCAGAAAAATCGCACTGAGTAGAATAGGTACGATTGAATTTAAACTTGGAACACGATTTAGCTAAATCAACTGGAGTACCATCTTAAACAAATAATCAAATCGAATTAAGCAGTAAATCATAAGGAATTATTATCTCTAAGAAACTTTTAAAGAAATTTCGGGTATATACACTACAAATTAAAGTAATTTTAAATTGTGGACCAATTAAATCTGGCTTAGTAATCTCAGCATATGGTCTCTACCGTGAGATCTGAAAATTATGGACTCAGGAGTGAAGATGTCATGTGTTCACTGTCAAAAAGTATCGAACTACAATAAACCATTTATTCGAACCTTACTATTTTACAACGGGTTTTCTCAGTTAATGTTGTTCCCTAACTCAACTTATTCGACAAACTGTAAGAATACTATTATGATAAAATCATATTTTTTTAGTTAAGCTACATAAAATATATGTGCAACAGAAAGAAATTATACGTTGCCAAACAAAAGAGAACCATTAGTTTGTAAACTATAAATTTCAAAATGAAAATTATTTACAATTATACCTGTGGTTATTAAATGACCTTGTTTAAAATAGAATTTCTCATTAAGAACAGCATCACGTTTTAAAGCTGTTGCAATGTTTTCATCAACTTTTGAAAGTGGAATTAGTAAATTCAAATTAAATTTTAATATTGTCCTAGATAATAATAAAATAAAAGTGACAAATGCAGCATTTTCAAAATCTGTTAATTGTAATTCAGTTGGTCGAAATTCAACACGCCATCCTATTGATGAATTCAATGGTGGAGGTTTAAAACGCATTGACTGCCAATTGGTGGATTGAATAGTCTAATGAAAAGAAATAAAATGAAAAATATGTAACGTGAAATGAATGTTCAATTAGGAAAATGTTAACAGAAAAAAACAAATGCAAAACGTTTGAGCTTTTATACTTGTTGAAATTAATTAAGAAAGTAGCATAGCATTCAAAGTATTCAACTACTCTCTGATATTTAAATAAAACACAATTAATGTGAAAGTTAATAGCCTCACTATTGAAATTTCAAACTTTATTGACCTAAATAATTTTCTTACGTATAATTGTAAGGATGGCTCGTTGACAAAATCAAGGAAGCCTCAAAAAGCCCAGAAAGACCCAAAGAGACTCCATCCAATCACCGCTAGAGGAACATTCAAGAATGTCGACGTGTAGCTTACCTATTGGATGAATAAGAAGGACTCCCTATGTGCCTATTGGCTGTCCGAAATGATGATTTACTTTCAGCCAAAAAACTGTAAATACAAGAGATTTTTGTACTATATTTGTCACTGTTTTGGGAATAACATTCCTTACTAGTCTTCTGTTTTCTCTCTTGAGATGTTACGGGTTCGGTCGCTCAAGTTGTCTAGTAGTGCGCGGCATAGCAAGAATCAAAGCTTTAGATATAACAGTTATGTTATAGAAAAGTCAAAACGTTATATTCCTTGTAAATGTTTTTTAAAGGGCAAACGAGACCATTTTTTTCTAAATCACTACTCTATGTGACCATTTATTCGATAAAGTAACAATAATTCAATAAATTAAAATACTTTAGTTTCCATCACTGACTGTTCTTAATTAAAGAACTGCTGAAAAGTACGAAACACTAAACAGCTACTTCATCTTAATATGAAACTCCTCAGAAGTGTGCATGCAAAACCACACCGAGGTTCAGACCCAAGATTTTGGGTTTGAAAGAAAGTACTTAAACTGTAGACCAATGAACTGGCGTCCAATGGTAAACATGCTTAACCCCAAGCAATGCGCGATAGTGAGCAACCATCTCCCAAAAGTAAGTAACTGGCTTACACTCTACACGACTGGAATCCGCTGATCAAGGTTTCGGACTAGAACTCCAAGAGTTACCTCTCGAAATCAATGCTAGTGACATCATTATTACTATAAAAATTAAAATATATCAAAGTCAACTTAAATTAATATTCACTTTACAAACTAGCAGTTGACCGGGAAAATAGTTCAACAAGAAACTTACTTCAAAATTTTCAACTGTTTCTTCATTTTCTGGACTATTCAAGCTTTCAGAAAACACACTGATAGGATCTCGTATGAAAAGATGAGCTACATGTAATGCCAATGTATGATCAACACCTTTGTTAGTAAATGAAATATAACATAATCTCTGATTAACGTATTTCAAGAGTGCTAAACTTATTATGATTTGTTATGTTTAAGTAAGAAAAGAGTTTGAAAATAAATGTCTCTGACAAAAGCTTATTTTTTAAGCCTTATTCCCTTATTCGTTTGGACAGTCTGTTTTAATTTACAGAACAGTAATTAAATCTTCCTACTCATAGGTTATTTTTAATTTCACCCAATAACTAATTCTTGTTCAGTGCTGATGGGTTGGTGAACAATATAATGGTCCAAGCACAATATGAACATTGTTTCATCTCTTGATATCAAATTATAATTTTTCTGTGGAGTAAGCAGTTTCATTACTAATATGATATCAAATTATACTTAAGCTATTACTTTGAAATAGTCTCTAGAATTGAAAGAAAAATAATCTGTGCAAGAGCAGATTCGTAAGTGGCTAAGCGGAAAATGTCAAGATCAATGGTTCAACTAATTTTGTCCTCAAACATACGTGCTGAAACCTACGAGATGACGAAACACAGGGTTCAAAAACTTTTCATCACTAGGATCGTATAAAGATATGAATAGTTAGACATATGGAATGTATTATAAGAAATTTAAAAATCGATTCATGGGGCGATTCGGTGATACCCCACAGACTTGAGAATAGTGTATTTCAAAAGAAACTATCAAGCTTGTTAAAAATTTAATCTTAAAGTATTGAATATGACAAAAGATACCAGAGATACTCCTCTGTGTGCAATTCATTTATTCAAAGGTAGGGTTTAAACCTATCATCCTGTGGTTAGAAGTTGAGTCCATTAGCCATTAGACAATCTATTCCCTACATTAAATGAAGGTAGCGTGGATAAAAAAAGAAATTGACTAGATCATAAAAGATTTACAACGCTAAAGTAACAATTATAGATTACTTTCTGTACACTAACTTGCCTCCTTCAATTAAAGTATTATAATAATCTTTATTATAAACAAGTGGAATGTCATTGAATTTAGCGCCCATTGGGGAAAGGTAAAAAGAAACTGATGCAAAGCGTGATTTAGGAATAACAAATTGATCGTTGCAGAGAGGCTGAAAATTAGAGAGAAAGAAGAAAAGGAATGACAAAAAAAGTTATATGGGAGAAAATATCTCTTTTTGATGGAGTTTTGTTCTCTGAGCTGGATGGTTTGGTCGTGAAGCTTTCATTGTTCTCCTGAACGATATCATCAGCACCCGAAGTTTGTGCAGATGATATCGTTCAGAAGAACGATGAAAGCTTCATGACCAAACCATCCAGCTCACAGAACAAAAGTATAAAAACCATCCACCTGAGCTACAAATCCTCACCATCTCAAGAAAATAGTTCTTAACTTAGCTTTATGTACAAACAAACAATCATAAATATAGTGATGTTTGGTAAAATCATTCAGATTATTCGAACAAAATGTTTGAGAAGGAAACTTACAAGGGTGGACAATCCAGCTTCAATCGCACTTGTTAAAGTATAATTTTTACAGAAATTGTCAGCAATTTGTAATTTAGTGTTATTCAATGACACTTTAGTCCGTCAGTCATATGCAACGTAGAGCCCAACACATGTGCATCGGCTTAAGTTGCAACGCCCTATTAGTACAGAAAGCTAACATTACCAAGACAAATGTCAGAGTAGTAGAAGTAGTGACAGTATTAATAGCATTAGGCGATTTCGGGACTCAAGATCTAGGGGAAGACAAAGAGTGGATGTACCTGGGCCGTAGCAAACAATTCTGCCCCTTATTAAGTTTTTAACAATTACTTATAAAAAACACGTGCACTCACCTGAATTGCTCAGTTCACTCGTCAATGACCACACGGACTGATGCTACGTTTTCGTTTGGCCGCCCCTAGCCTTTTTCTAGCTTACTCCTACAACCGATTAGCATCGCCTGTCGGGGTAAAACATAGAAGCTTAATACTATGATAAAAACTTATTCTATATATAACTTCGAATGGAAGGGAGGAGTATTGCACCAATTGATGAAAAGGATGGATATTTTCTCGTCCTTCCATGCACTAATGTATATCTTCTACTATGTTTGCGATAATTCCAATTAATAAATGGTTTTTTCTACGATTTATAATTTGTTTGTTTTCCGTTGTATGTTTGTGTAAACAAATAACTGTAAACTAAGCATTTTTCAGAATGGTTATCATGATAATTCAGTTAGTATGAAAAATAGCTCAAAATTAGTTACATTGTCTAGAGTACACAAATTCAACTTCGATTTTAATATCATTTCGATGCGCTTATTCCCTTAGACTTCATTCTTTTTGAACTAAATTCTATGTTTAGTGCTTTTTACTATCGCTGATATTATATCGACTCCTTCCTATTCATTTTGTTAATTTTATCTAGATATAATTAAATGGCATAGACACTTTGAACGATGAGTTATTTGTTCAAAGTTCTACTTTGATTGTAGTTGACTGGTGCTTTATCAAAGTTATGTTCAACAAACCCTGTATTATTCTTTACGTGCACCGCATTTTTAAATGATAAACATGAACAAAAATTAAACCTTGATTCCTCGCTCCTCTTCTGTTCGATCATCAACTGATGCGGATATGATACCCCAACGGCAGTCCCAATCCAGTAAGTAGCCTCGGATGGCAGGAGTGGCTGCGCTTAAAGCCATAACAATTGGGCACATTGTTGCTAGCTGATCGTATAAGATCCTGGCTTCATCAATGCAACATGCCTATAATTCGAAAGTAGAATAATTGATAGACAGAAAATGATGAATTAACGTGGAGTAGAATATCAAACATTTAGTATAGTACATCCATATTACACATAACAGTTCGATACTCTTAGTGAAACTGATGTAAATGATTCAGCTATGCAGTAAATTCGCTAACTGTTTACTGCCCCATTGTCTAATAATCTAATGACGTAACTTTAATCGTAGTGTAGTGAACAAGAACACGAGTGTGGACAATCGAATGTATTTAAGCACAAATTACAGATTATCTCACTAAAATCTGACAACCATACAGTAAACAGTTAATTTGCAAATTATCAATCAATTGTCTTAATCTTGATCATTCCAGTCCATCTTCTCTGATTTCATTGTTCATGCATTTTCATACCACTTGCGTTTCGTTTCGGTTCTTTCCTTATCAATCTTCTAGTGAAATACATTCTATGCCTGACCACCATCATATACTACTTATGTGGGTATAAGTAACCCACACCACAGTAGTAATTATTTTATTAAAATCTAACTCAAATTCTACATTAAGCTGCTAACAAAGCTTATTTGTTAAAATAAAACTGTTACTGACGTCAAGATAGGTAAATTGATTTTCATCAAAAATTTTAACATTCTTGTAATCAGTAGAATAATTTATCTAGGTTATATATACTGTTATGTGAAATACCACGTGAAAAAGCTCATGGTCAATAACAAAAGGTTAGGTCATAGAAGCTGAATAATAAATAAAGCACTTGGATCAGATAATAGACAAATTAAACAAAATATATAATCAAAACAATTATGAATACAAAAGTTTTCACACATAAAATAATAGGTTAATACAGAATCACTTCAGGAATCCGAAGATTGGCAAAGCAAGGGCAGCATTCCTACGATTCAAAAATATCTGGAACTCAAAACAACTGCCAGCCAACATCAAAGTTAGAATCTTCCATGTAAACATCAAGACAGTTTGATTGTATGTAGCTGAAATGTGAATAGCTACTACAACTATCCTCAAAAAGGTATAGGTTTTTATAAACAGTTAACTACGCAAGATATTCCATATCCGTCAGTCGTACACTATCAGCAGCAACCTACAGTAGCAAGAAACAAACCAGCTTTCAGCTGAAGATGAAGTTAAGAGAAGATTTTGGAGGTCGGTAGGACGAACATTGTGGAAATCAACAAAGTGCAAAAATCAAAAGAGTGAATAGGATATGGGGACAACTGAAAAGGAGAGCACAGGGCAGAGTTGGTTGGAAAATCCTGGTCGGCGGCCTATGCTTCACAAGGGATAACAGGCATAAGTACTATGAATAATTTCCATTAAATTAATTCCTCTTAAAGACTAGACTAATATTAGAAGTTTCGAAGGTCAACATTGAACGTAAAAATATAGATTAGATAAAACTGCCTCACTGTTCAATGTTTCTTTACTTTCAAAATATTTTTCTTTTATGAATGGCCAAGTAATGTAAATTTATGAATGATCAAAAGATCAACATGAGAATTAGTTGAATTGTCCAATTAATACGAATGTTGGATAAAATAAAAACTGAGATACTTATCCTAGACACACAAAATTAATATGTTCCTATATATTCTTATTTAAAAGAATTATACTGTGAAAGAAGCGTGAATCAAGTCCTATTTTGTTTGAATGGTTGACTCTGACTAAACTACTTGAAAATGCTTCATACACTGAAATTTTCATGGAATATAAAACAATACCTCAACCTTTATGGAAGTTTAACTCACCGATAATTTATGAGCTATATGTGATTTCACATTGTTCAAAGTATCACCAAAATCACTATTCATAAATATCTATATACATATATAAATCACTGAAACTGCGTAGATCATATCTTCTTTATAATGACTTTACGATACACACAAACATACTGCATTCAGTTGACAATAAATTACTAATTAAAGACCTATATGCTATTATTCCTACTATGTTTATTCATGATGAAAACAAAAATAATATCTAATATGTCTGGTTTTAGCATCTACTGACCATAGAAAAAACAAGGTCAAAAGTACAACCGAACTATATTGCTTTTAATTTGTAGACATTCCACTGAAACAAAAAATGTGTAAACTAGTGATAACTAAAAGAAAATATAAACCCACTCATGAAAGATCACGAAATTAATTTTACTATTCAACTACGTACATTTAAACTGAAGCAGACGCTAGTCTAAAGAGATGCTTGGGTATATCTTCGACTTGAAAGTACAGGACATAAGTAAAAAGCATTTTTGTAGCAGATAACAAACACCATTATTTTTTGGCTGCCTGCCTCGTTAGAACATTGCAGCCCATGGTTAATATTCATTTGAAAAGCAATTTCTCGGTCAATATCCAACAACTCAATGGTTATTTTTCACAAGCGTTGTTAAGAGAATACCAGAAGGTTTCTTGGATGATCGTAGTATGCAGTGTTTTTTAACCAAAGAGTTATAAGACGTCAGCATTATGCGCTGTAATCTGAATTTGGAAGAAAACTGACCTAATAACTCATTGCATTAATGTTGAGCCATGTGAATGTTTTCCGTATTTAGTTCAGAAAGTGATAAGTCTTGCTAATTGAACGCTATACTCTGACCCTAAGCTAGTCTTGTAACCTCCAAGCTAAATCTACACAGCGACTTGAACACGAGAGAAAAGGCGCAAAATATGAGATAAGCACTTTACTCCAAAGGTTCCTTTATGTACAGAAAATACGGGGTTTTTATAGTCCTTGGGTTTTCCTGAAAATTCTAGAATGCTACTAAACATAGTAGCAGTGTAGTAATCAGCCAATCAGAAGCTCTACATGTGACTTTTCATTTTCGCGATGTTTCTAGCAGAACTTCTAGTCAAACGCTGATTAGATAAAATGCTTCTCAATGTTTTCTGAGCTTGCCATGTCTATTGCGAGAAATTTTCAGGATCGCCCCAACAGAAAGAGATGGAGGATGTACACTACTAATAACCAGAAACCGTAAAGAAATAGATGCCCCTAGAAATCTTTATTATCAGTGACTTGGTTTCAGTCTCAGATGTAAACTATCCTTTAAGTTACAAAAATTCAAAAAATAGTATTTAAACTATTCACTGCATAATTTTTAAATTTGTTTGTATGTATGTAGCAGTTTTACCAAATTCTTCCTAAAATTCGTAATAATTACACTTCCATTTATAAAAACTATTAATTAAGTGGATGACCCAAAGTTATTCTTAATTATAGTTCTACGTAAATTTTACGGTATTAGGTTTTGATATTCTATTCCGTTACACCCTAATAACTTTTAAAAACTGCATATATTCACCCTTGTTGTTTATTTATTTTTTTTCTTGATAAGTTACCCTTTTATTATGTTACATTATTTTAGTCTTCTACGGTTGCTCTATAAAGAGTATTTGACTTTCCTCTTTTTTCTGCCCTAAAGTATCAGAGTGTTGATCCACAAGTTCTGGTACGTCAAATGTTTGATCTCCGATAGAAGCATGAGAATGTGAAAACTGAATTTACACACTGAACTTCGTGTTAGCATCGAAAACCTCTTACGTTTTATGACCGAAATAAAACAAAATTTAACAGTTTTCATATATCATTCAGTGGTATAATATGTTGGGTACGCTTTAGTCAGAAACAAAGAAATGTAGTTCTTAACAAATCCTGCAGAAATTAATAACTCACACCTATTGTGAAACAGTTAGTAATACTACTTAAATTTAAAAACATATGTGCATGGTTTGATTCATTTACTAATTCACTGATATTGAAGTGTCTAAATCAATAAGGCACAACTTTATGTAATGACAGACAAATCACGACTTCAAGTAGAATAGGATATTTTCAAGTTAAATTAAATTGTGACGAGAAATACTTTTTTAAACCAGAGAAAACATACCTGGAAAGTGATCTGTAAACAGCTACAACCCATTCCGAAGCCCATAGCATCTAAATAAATATGATTCGGTAAAGCTGCAGACGTTGAAGTGGGATCATTTTGATTTGGGAAATTTTCAATAAATGGCTGAGGTGTACATATATCTCGATAAACTAAAATCATTTTATTGAGAAAGTCAAATGTTATTATACAAAAGAACATATCTGAACGTCAAAACAATGAATAGGTACATGTAATTAAGAAATCAATACATCAGACACTGAAGACTAAAAAATTCTTTAAAACAATACATCAAAAAAGCTTACAATTTATACATGAAGAAAAGTGGAGGACTTCATGAAGTTGAAAAAACTTTTATACGCAAATACTATTGATTTATATTATTTGTTTGTCGCTTTTCTTCATATCTGTCAAATGGATTATTATTTGACCCATAAATTATTTTCTTCCTTACCCCTTGATTAGTACGTAACCTCATTTGTTATATATTGTCGAATCAATTCATATTATTTAAATTATTTATTTATAAAATGTGGTCATGAGTCTCAATTAATAAATAATAAATAAATAAATAACTAGTAATTGATTTTTTATAATCATTGTAGATGGGACAGTTTTTTAACTTATAACTTGATATAAAAGGCAATATCAAGCCAATCCGAACAGGACTGATCAATTTCAGTCCTAAACATCAATTGAAGGATTCAAACAAACAATGCAAAATGAATGTAAATGAATATTTTATAATAATCCCTATGAACACAAACATATCTTATTCTTTAATATAATTGATTCAATATACAATCAACAATCAACACATAGAATATAAAGCTCACTAAACAATTAAATTTTATAAAATACTATTTATAGTTATTTTTCGAGAAACTCAGTGTTCAATGTTTTCAAACAAAACTAGAATAAATCAAAAATGAGGAAGTTGGTTTTTTCACAAGTAAATTCAAATTTTATCATAAACAAGTATAAACAACTGTTTGTTTTAATGTGGTTGCTGAAAACTCATTGATCATAGGTATTAGCAAATTCATTTCAATTTATTTTAGAAATATATAAAATTTCAGTATTGTTTATCAAAGATTTGACGGTCATCAGAAACGCTAAAATACAAGCATAATCAAAACGAAAATCCTGAATATTTTTAATTTAGACAAATAACAGAATGGATCATTATGTTTCGAGCAGACTCTATGTGGGGTTTATGGAGGGTAGATAATCACTTCAATATTTTGTTCATCCTACAACAATAATAGTAATCTGACTAAGCATAGGTGTTATGTTCTTGAAGTTGGGCCACATTATTTGTATGAGAGATAATGATATTACATGGGACCTCAAACTAAATCAAGGTAGGGTGGGGTTTAAAGCACACATGTACCGGTTAAAAGTCAGATGGATTTAGCAGTTAAGCAGCCACTCATTGCATTTTGCAATTCTCCATTTAATAACTACAAACAATGCTAGAAAATGAATCAACGATTAATTCAACCAGATCCGACTTAAAACCTATCCTGATCGAATGGAATTTGGTATTAGACATATCATACGTCTAAATTGATTATGATATTAAAAAAAAACTTCTTGCGACAGTTAGAACTTGGAAGAAAAGAGTCCAGAGATTTGATCAAGAAATAATTATGTAAGTCACTCTCAATCAATGTATAGAAGGGAAAGAAATAACAGTACTCAATTTTCAGATGTCAGACTTGTGTAGAAGTTGGAACCTTAAAACAAGGTATGCACAAAACTTGAGGTCAACTTGACAGTGTGGCTCACAATCGCAAAGAAGAATCTATGAATCACCTCACCTATTAACCAAAATCCATCTGCTCTCATGATAGTATTAAAAAACAGCTAAACACTATTCATAACTAACATAAGAATACATTTCCAGCAAAGTTAATCAACAAGTACATAAAACACATAGATGAGACCCAAAATAACAGCAGTTTTAAGCATAGAATTATCTTTAAAATTGAAATTTAGAATTGAGGTCTCCAGTAAGATTAAAATGCAATGAGTAAGAAAAACTCAGATTCAATGGATTCAATCTATATACATTACATTACAATCGTCCAATTTTAGCAACCGCATAAGTCTACTCCTTTTATGTAAAGTCTGTCTTAGTGGGCGTACAGTAAAGCAAGTTTACCATCCATTATCTGAACATCAACTGCAATAGTTAGACAGACATAAACTAAGATTAGTTTAGATTACTAAGCTTTTCTAACTTTAAAAGTTGAAATTAAAGAAAGATTAGCATCATTCACTCGAATTTCTATGTTCCTAATGAAATAATAAGCAGACAATATATACTTGGTAAATAAATCATTCTTATTCGTCCGATGTGCACTGGCGACACTTGCTGTCTAGCATTATCAGATTGAACTGAATTGCTCAGTTAATATTCTTATTTGCGTTTCCAATTAAATATCCACATGTATTCCCAATGTACGTAATTGACAAATAGAAATGATTTATGTGTGAGCATAGATTGTGAACTGACATTTCTTTAATAAATATTACAAAGATTTGACGTTGAATGTATAATTATCATACATACATCAAATCGACTCTCAAATAAACCACTTACTGGGAACATTTATAGCAACTTTAGTCCCACGCCGTTCACGAATGTTACGCGTTAGCGTTCTAGAAAGAAAAGAAAACATGAAGTGGTAGACAACATATTTTTAAACGTTATATTATTCTACTCAACATTAGATCAAATAAAGATGATATCACTGTATAGTATTCATAAGATAAGGATCTTAAGTGTGAATGAATAAAGATTAATTTTGTCGATGAATAAGTGAAACAAATATTTTCCGGTGGACAGAGTAACGTTTAGCACAAACCGAATGAAATTGTTGAGTGTTTGTTAGGACTGTTTAAAAAAAACGAAAGTTTTTAGAATGTCATCCTTAAGTCTAAACTTAAAACCAATAAAAATGGTCCAGATTGATCTCTTCTTCGTTTCTTTGAAAAATTTTTATTAATTTCATATATTTGCCCACTCCCATCCCACTTAATTATGACTTATTCTTGATTAATTTTAAAACTTTTCCCTACTTATAGGTTGTTCCTGTTTGTTTTTCAGAAAGAGATGAAGTCTTATGTTCTTCAGTTCATCTATATTGGCACGTAAAGTGTACGAACATGTTAGGTTGAGTAGAGGATTTTAAGTATTTAAAAAATTGGTTATTAAATCACAATCCCATTAAACATTTCATGCAATTGGTTTCCATTGAGAAAAATAACTAATATTCAAATTACAATCCATTTACATTTACATAAAAAAGTCATTACTGGTGAGAAAACCAACAATTTTAAAATCACAGTAAAAGTTAAGTCTTCTAGAGACATCTTATTATTCTAATAAATTGATACTGGTTAAAGTAGAAATATGTTTTTAATTTGGAACCTAAAAATGTAAGAGCTTTACAATGTGGTGATTCGTATCCGAGTTATGTGTGATTTGATGTCGTAATTCAATTTAAATAGTGAATAGATAAACATGACTTAAATCGCGGCAAAGGATAACGTTGTAACGATTGTCCACAGTTCGATAAGCAGTTCCCAGTTATTTTACGATACCAAGTGTTCATGCCTTTGAAACTACATTTTTAAATAAATTAACAACAATAATTACACTGTTCTTTGCGATAAATGATACTTAAGTGAGGGATTTGTAGGGAGCTGTACAAAAATAAACTGTATTACGGCATATATATATATATATTCTGGAAATTATATGAATATTATCAAACCCTGAGTACATAGCTAATATATATTACTACATTAATGTAGTTTATTTTCTAAATATATTTCATCACTGATGACATTTTCGTACACATTTAAGTTTACAAAGTATAAAAAATAAAGAGAATAGTTTACAAACAAAACAGTAAAGTGAACAACACAAAAATTGCAAAACCGCTTGCATACCAAAAAAGCAAAACAATATTTAAAATGCACTGTGTACCAATAATTTGAACTATGATTCGATTTTTAGTTTGAATTCATTGTCTGTGTGAACTTAGGTTAAAACAAAAAACAAACAAAAACATTCAGAAGCCGTTACAATTCAAATGACAGAAAAATTCATTTCTCCAAAGCTTTTACGCTAACTGTTCATAGATTGCATTAAAAACAAATATTCTTGAATGTTGTTAGCCGTTATTACTCTCAACTCCGCCTGTCGCTTTTCTAGAGTTACTACCGATCCCGAGCCCGGGTAAAGGAGAAGGGTTGGGCATGGGGTCGATAACCCCATCCTGTAGAAAAAAAACCTTGCTAAAAATACACTAACCAGATAAAACAAATTAAACCATTCAAACTCTCCCCTCCGAACTAAAGGAAGAATTATGAAGCCTCATGATGAAAGCCAACTCCGCCTGTAGCTCCTCCAGGGGCTACTGCCGGTCCCAAGCCCGGGTAAAGGAGGAGGGTTGGGCATGGGGTTAGCGACCCCATCCCGTAGAAAATCAACTCGCTAAAAAAACGCTAACCAGAAAAAATCATTCAAACCATTCAAACTCTGCCCTGGGAGTAGAAGGAAAAATGACGTCTCATGATGAAAGCCGAGTTCCTTCGGAAGTCATGAGGCCGATGTACCTTCTTACAACCAGAGCGACAATTTTTATAGGTACATGGAATGTCCGGACAATGTGGGAGACCGGCAGAGTCTTCCAAATTTCTGCGGAAATGAGGAAATACAACCTGGAAGTGCTTGGAATCAGTGAAACACATTGGACGCAGGTTGGACAACAACGACTGTCTTCAGGAGAACTTCTGTTATACTCCAGTCATGAAGAAGAAAATGCCCCACATACACAGGGAGTGGCACTGATGCTGTCTAGAAAAGCACAAAATGCACTTATAGGATGGGAATCTCATGGACCGAGGATCATCAAAGCCTCCTTCAAAACAAAGAGAGAGGACATTACAATGAACATCATCCAATGCTATGCGCCGACCAACGACTACGATGAAGACGCTAAAAACCAATTCTACGATAGGCTGCAGTCAATCTTCGAGAAGTGCCCAACCAAGGACCTGACCATTCTAATGGGAGATTTCAATGCCAAGGTTGGAAAGGACAACACTGGATACGAAGACGTCATGGGACAACATGGACTGGGAGGAAGGAACGAAAACGGTGAGAGATTTGCAAACCTATGTGCCTTCAATAAACTGGTCATAGGTGGCACCATATTCCCACACAAAAACATACACAAAGCCACTTGGATTTCACCGGATCACACTACACAAAATCAAATCGACCATGTCTGCATCAACAAAAAGTTCAGGAGGACGATGGAGGATGTGAGAACCAGAAGAGGAGCTGATATAGCATCCGATCACCATTTGCTGGTCGCCAAGATGAAACTAAAACTCAAGAAGCACTGGACAATGGCGCGGACAACATCACAAAAGTTTAACACGGCCTTTCTTCGAGATGCTGACAAACTCAACGAATTTAACATAGCCCTCAGCAACAGGTTCGAGGCCTTTCATGATCTACTCAATGGAGAGGGAACCACCATAGAGAGCAGCTGGAAAGGTATCAAGGAGGCAATCGTTTCAACATGTCAGGAGGTTCTGGGCCAAAAGAAGCACCATCATAAGGAATGGATCACTGTTGGTACACTGGATAAAATTGAAGCAAGGAGGAACAAGAAGGTAGCAATCAATATCAGCCGAACAAGAGCAGAAAAAGCCAAGGCACAAGCCGAATACACAGAGGCAAACAAGCAAGTGAAGAGGAGCATCAGAACCGACAAACGTAAATATGTGGAAGATTTAGCGATGACAGCGGAAAAGGCTGCAAGAGAGGGAAACATGAGACAACTGTATGATACAACAAAGAAACTTGCTGGAAATTACCGTCAACCGGAAAGACCAGTGAAAAACAAGGAAGGCAAAGTAATCAACGATATTGAAGAACAACGAAACAGGTGGGTAGAACACTTCAAGGAACTCTTGAATCGACCAGCTCCACTGAACCCACCCAACATCGAAGCAGCACCCACAGACCTCCCAATCGATATTGGCCCACCAACAATTGAAGAGATCAGCATGGCCATTAGACAAATCAAGAGTGGCAAAGCAGCGGGACCAGACAACATCCCGGCAGAGGCACTGAAAGCAAATGTAACAGCAACTGCCAAGATACTACACATCCTCTTCAGTAAGATTTGGGACGAAGAACATGTACCAACAGACTGGAAAGAAGGACTTCTCATCAAGATACCAAAGAAAGGCGATCTGAGCAAGTGCGACAACTACAGGGACATCACTCTCCTCTCAATACCAGGAAAAGTCTTCAACAGAGTATTGTTAAACAGGATGAAGGATTCCGTGGACGCTCAACTTCGAGATCAACAAGCTGGATTTCGTAAGGATAGATCGTGCACAGATCAAATCGCAACTCTACGTATCATTGTGGAACAATCAATCGAATGGAATTCATCACTCTACATCAACTTCATCGACTACGAGAAGGCATTTGATAGCGTGGACAGGACGACACTATGGAGGCTTCTTCGACACAACGGCGTGCCTGAGAAGATTGTCAATATCATACGGAACTCCTATGATGGACTAAACTGCCAAATCGTCCACGGAGGACAACTCACCGACTCGTTTCAAGTAAAGACCGGTGTTAGGCAAGGTTGCTTACTCTCACCCTTTCTCTTTCTCCTGGTGATCGACTGGATTATGAAGACGTCAACATCTGGAGGAATGCACGGGATACAGTGGACAGGCAGGATGCAGCTTGACGATTTAGACTTCGCGGATGATCTGGCTCTTCTATCACAAACGCAACAACAAATGCAGGAGAAAACGACCAGTGTAGCAGCAGCCTCAGCAGCAGTAGGTCTCAATATAAACAAAGGGAAAAGCAAGACTCTCCGATACAATACAATATGCACCAATCCAATTACACTTGACGGAGAAGCTTTGGAGGATGTGGAAATCTTTACATATCTGGGCAGCATCATTGATGAACACGGTGGATCAGATGCAGATGTGAGGGCGCGGATCGGCAAAGCAAGAGCAGCATACCTACAGCTGAAAAACATCTGGAGCTCAAAACAATTGTCAACCAACACCAAGGTTAGAATTTTCAATACAAATGTCAAGACAGTTCTTCTGTATGGGGCAGAGACGTGGAGAACTACGAAAGCCATTATCCAGAAGATACAAGTGTTTATTAACAGCTGTCTACGCAAGATACTTCGGATCCGATGGCCAGACACTATCAGCAACAAGTTACTGTGGGAGACAACAAACCAGATTCCAGCGGAGGAAGAAGTCAGGAAGAAGCGCTGGAAGTGGATTGGGCACACTTTGAGGAAATCACCCAATTGTGTCACAAGACAAGCCCTCACATGGAATCCTGAAGGTCGAAGGAGAAGAGGAAGACCAAAGAACACATTACGCCGAGAAATAGAGACAGACATGAGAAGAATCAACAAGAACTGGAAAGAACTAGAAAAGAAGGCCCAGGACAGAGTGGGTTGGAGAAAGCTGGTCGGCGGCCTATGCTCCATTGGGAGTAACAGGCGTAAGTAAGTAAGTAAGTAATGATGAAAGCCGAGATTATTTGGAAGTCATGAGGCTGATTTCCCTTCTAAAAACCAGAGCAACCATTATTATAGATACATGGAATGTCCGTACAATGTAAGAGACCGGGTGGACCAGCCAAACAGCAACAGAAATGAGGAGATACAACTCCACAGTACTCGGAATCAGGTAAACACATTGCACTCAAGCTGGACAGCGAAGGTTAGATATGGAAGAGATGCTACTGTACTCCAGTCATGAAGAGGAGAATGTTCTGCAGACACAGACCTTCCCACAGATGTCAATCCACCAACGATCGGAGAAATCAGGATGGTTATCAAACAAATCAAGAGTGAGAAAGCAGCACAACCTGACAATGTACCAGCTCAAGCACTAAAACCACACATAGAAGCAAATGCAAACATGTTACATGTTCTATTCAAGAAGATTTAGGAGGAAGAACAAGTACCACTGACAGACTGGAAAGAACGACACCTCATCAAGATACCAAAGGAATGAGATCTGAGCAAATGTCAGAACTACAGAGGCATCACATTACTATCAGTAACAAGAAAAGTTTCCAATGGGGTGTTGCTGGACCGGATGGAAGATTCAGTAGACTCCCTACTCCGAGATATGTAGGCCAGATTCCGTAAGGAACGGTAGTGTACAGACGAAATCGCGACACTACAAATCATTGTTCAAATGAATTCGATAGAATTCGTCACTGTACTTCAGCTTCCTCGACTATGCGACGTTTGGCAGCGTAGATAGGAGGACCTCATGGAACCTTCTTCGACACTATGTAGTGAATAGGTGAGAAGATCTTCAACATCATACGGAATTCGTATACCGGACTGCACTGCTAAGTCGTGCATGGAGGACAGCTGACAGATGCATTCGTGGTGAGGATCGATGTCAGACAAGGCTGTCTACTCTCTCCCTTCCTCTTTCTTCTGGTGGTTGACTGGATTATGAAGACCTCGACATCGGAGAGGAAACCACGGAATACAATAGACAGCTCGGAATCAACCAGACGATTTGAACTTCACAGATGACCTGACCCTTCTATTCCATACACTTCAACGAATGCAGATAGAGACAGTCAGTGTAGCAGCAGCAGCCTCTTCATCAGTAGGTCTCAACATGTACAACAGTACTTTGGGACTCCATGTCCTCAACAGATTAAGTCCTTTACCTTAACATCACATAAACAGCTATTAACGGGAATCCACATGATTGGTGCTTCCTGCGCTTCGGTACTTAGTGCGATACCGATGTCTCAGGGTCTCAGGATAAACACGCGCAGAACAATCTTTCCGAAGCGATAGATGGAGAACGAGTTTGTAGTACTTCACTGGTCTTGTATATGGGTCTCAAGTACACAGAATATGTCAATAATAAGACATCAGAGACGTAACCAAACCTATCTATTGTCCAATCTGTATCAAATTGCAAACGTTGAAGGAGGAAGCTTGAAACGACAAATATAGCTCTCGAAAAGTTGTATCAGACTTCTCATTCGATGTTATCATCCAAAAAATTGATGAATCTGTGATTTAAAATAGTCTAGGCAGGAAACAGACTTTAGCAAAGAGCTGCTGGATGAGTCAAAGGACAAAGGTATACAGATAGTGGGATTAAAACGAAACAGAACGATGAAGCAATTGCCTTGTAATAAATTGATCGCAAATATCCTTTTAAAAAGTAATGATTTGGAGTCAATAGAATGTTTTCTTAATAGTTATTTATTACTATATTTGTGATTAAACACTTTTTAAAAATCCCAACCGTGTAAAAACAAGATGTAATTTTATTACTATCCACATGGATATTAACATCTAGGACTACTAAACAGTTAAACTCATCTAGTAAGGTGTAATATTCGGGTTATTCACGTAGAATCAGCTTACGTATGTATATGATAATAACGAGTTAAAAATCTTACAAATTATGTAACAACTGCTCAGCTCACATAAACGGCTAATTATATTGACTACAAATGAGTTAAACAACTACTTATTGCTTCCATAAGTTTGACGCAGTTATTTTAAGAATAAACTTGTTATCCGAATACAACAATTGTTTTGATATTATTTTTAACAACACTAATAAAAAGCTCAAGGGAATTTGTTATGAGTTAAATATAAATTAAGCTTACTTAAAACGTGGATGTTCCTGAGTAATAGCTGCATCTGGAAAAAACAAACTTCTGGAAGCACCACTATCAGGAGTTGGTTTGACAACTGGATAGCAAAAGTCATCACAACCCAATCTAAATCGTAAGGCATAATGAACATAATAAATATTTGGTGATAAATGTTTTTCTGGAAAGTAGCAGAGAGGAAATCACATAAAGAAAGTGCGTGAAATCAATTAATAATAAAAGATTAACCAAAACAGTACAACAATCTGTAACTCTTTTTTGTATTTAGAAGCTAAGGATAGAAACCTTATTTATATCGCATACTTTGACATTAGTATGAATGTAATCCTATGAAACCATCCAGCAAATATTTATTTACAACAGTAAAGTCTGTAACTTGTAAGCATTTACAGATCTATTGCATAATTTCTAATTATACCGTTATGAATGTGGTAGAACCTTTACGTGGATTAACTGTACATGATTATTTGAATTTTATTGGTAAGCAATTCGATAGTGAATTTGGAGCCCGAAAAGATTTGAAACAGAGACAAGATAACACGTGACATACTCTGAACTCTCAAGCATATGATTTAAGCTGCCCATGTTTTTAACTGGTAGAATCATTGGGATGGAGATTAGTGATAACTATTTTTTATATGTATTCAACATCTGATGACACGAGCTTGTCCTACTTTTTAATATTTATCTTTAGTTCAAATTTAATTCCGTAAATCATGATTTTCACTAGAAATCCAACAATTTACTCCCATATTCACTCTGTAATGAATTGTAAGTCGCTATTTAAATTGATGACTAAGGATTGAGTTATTTGCTAATATTTATCATCGGCGGAAATCGGTTGAAAATCACGGGCATTAGAACTATTATTTGATGAATTTCGAATAAAAAATTCAAAGTTTTAGGATCCTACCCCCGCCAAGAAAGCCAACTCAGTAAACATGAACACGCGTTCGTAAACAGGTGACAAGAACAAATAATTATGACATTTAAATAAAAGGTAGGTAAAGTCTATCTATATGGACAAGATATCATACAAAATTCTCTGTTAATCACCGACATCAAAGCAGTAAAAACAAACTTGACCAGATAAAATGAATCAATTTAATTTTGTTAGATACATTTAGCTACAATCAACCCAAAGTATGCATAGAATCAATCAAATAAGAACGTGGGTTTTTTGCTGTTGAATACAACAAACACAATAGTCGTCGCAGTTGGATGAAACAAAAAGATAACAACATTAGATTTTGACAGCTCAACAAAGTTACCTAAACATCAGTAAACGAAAAAGAGATCCCCCAAATGCCCTGGTACGGCCGAGAGTGGGGAGAGTCTGCTCTCCCTCTCGAAATGCTCTCACATGGCCACGCGTATATAACCTCTGTCAGGGAAGTCCTACTCACTGCCTTCTCGTGGCGGGGGTTTTGTTAACGAAATTGAGAGGACGAAAAGCGAATGTCTGGCGCTTTAACTGGGTTGGTGGACACGGAAAGTTCACCTAGGGGAGTTGGAAAACCCTAATTCCAAACTAATGGTATACATGGGTTCCAGGACCCTGAGGGAACAAATGGTGTATGAACCTATTGTTGGTAACCGGCTACCATGGGGCTGGATCTCCTCACGATGCTCCACTGCCTTGTGGATCAGACCTTTAGGTCAAAGGCTCCTGGTGTGGTCCCCTAAGAAAACCACCTGCTTCGGTTTGGGCACCTGGTCAGTATCACAGTCCTCACGCAAATCAAATTAGATTTGTGCGGTGCATATATATCTGGCGTCCCCTTGCACCAATATTTGTTTAAATAAAATAAATAAACCATAAAAGATGCGAAAACTTCGCAAACGATTTCACGCTAGTATTGGTTTATGAGTTTATTATTCATTTAGACACTGTTGAACAACATTTCGTCATTTGTAAAGTTTTTGATTTAATCGTACTAAAAATTTATTTTACTCAGCGTCAGAAACACGTTCTCATTTCACTAGTTTTGTTATGTGCGGACGGAGAATAATGATTAGTAACCGCTAGGATCTATTCATGGACTGTTACTATATATATTCTTACTGTATAACTTGAGTAACTAAATGTATATTCATATTCCTTTCATTATAAGCTTCTATTTGACCTATTGACCATTTTTACTGTCATTGGTCTGGTCAGTAAGTCGGTGTTCTAATTGGCGATCGTATCACGTGATAATTAGCAGGCTATAAGAACATAACAAGTTTTGTACAGATTTCAGCTTCATTGAGAATAAATACAAGTAATCAAATAAAACGGACCCATTTACTTTTCTAATATTTTGTTTGTTCGCTTTACTATGGATATTTTCGAGAAAAATACATACCTTGGAAAGGCTGATATTGTCAATGCAATGCAATCTTCGGGAAGATTCGCCACTAAATCTAATCGTCTTTTCTTCATGTTGCACTCGACAGTGTTAAAAGCATCCAATAGTCGTCCAAAAGGAATTCTAGGTACTCCTTCTATCATATATTCAGCATACTCGGGTTGCCAAGTTATTTCATCACTGAAATAATTTGAAACGTCATTTTATTATACACAAAATACATACGGGATTACAACTACCAAAACACTGCTGATATTATATCGTGATGTAGATAACTAGTAGGCAACAAAACTCAAACAAAACTTTTGTCGGACATCAAATCCCACGTACTTTAAACATATTACATCACAAGTTAAAGTAAATCCTTCTTCAGGACGGCCACGTTAATATGAGTGGATCAATATTCATCCGGAGGGAGTTAAATACGGGAAGGTTTGAAAAATATTATTCCTTCTATACAGACCTCCTGACCTTTAAGCTCTAATCAGTTTACTTCTGTTTCTACATTCTTCTTTATTACATTTCAATTTTTAGTTTATCTAATCATGTCAAGTATATAATTTCCAAAATCACTAATCATCTAATTTTAAAGTCATCGATGATGAATATCCAGGTTTTGAACAACCACACTTCCAGCCTCTTTATGAGAAAATTTCGAGCCTGAGTTTATTTTTCTCCTTTGCTAGTATGTTGTTACCAGCATTTACTGGTTATTACCACGGAAAAAATTATATATTCGCAACTGTATAAGTTTGAGAATTAATTCACACAACAACTTTCTCTTATAAGCACAATCGACATGATTGCATGTTATATACACGTAAAAATGTTTGGTGGTTGTGTAATAAAATAGACCAGGAAATACGACTAATATAGGTAGTTCAAATATGAGATGGCAAAGTAAATGTTACTTTCAATCTGTGGGTCGTAAAAATAAACCCACTCTATTTACTATGGTTTGAGTGAACGCAATAAATGTGAGCTACAGTCAACTTCCTAAACCCATATGTGGATACTAAATTAGGATATCACATTCTAAGGTCGAACGTTACATATATGACAGGCCTTTTGTATCGCACAGAATGATCAATTTACTTCCACTGGAATTCTTGTTATTTTATTTATTTATTTGGACACATAAACATTGGTACAAGAGGGCACCAAATATATATGCGCCACACAATAACAATGTGGTTAATAGTAGTTATTGTATTAGGGCTATGATACTGCCCGGACGCTAAAACCGAAGCATGTGGTTTTCTAAGAGCACTACTCCTCGAGCCTCTGACCAACAGGTCTAGTCCACAATGCAGTGGAAAAACGTAAAGAGATCCAGCCCCATGGTAGCCGGTTACCAACAATAGGTTCATACACCATTTGTTCCCTCAGGGTCCTGGAACCCATGTATACCATTAGTTTGGAATTAGGGTTTTTAAACTCCCCTAGGTGGATCTTCTGTGTCCACCAACCCGGTTAGAAAGCAAGACATTAGCCACGAGAAGGCAGTGAGTAGAGATTCCCGACAGTGAGCTTTATGTTGATGAGCGAACAAAATAAGGTATTTAGACCGAATCACAAATGCGATGGTTAAATGTTTACTGGGTCAAATGAAGAGAATTATTGGGAAGAGCAGATCTGAAACTTAAGGATTAGTTGAGTAGTGTAGTGAAGTGAAGAAAATTTTTAGCCCAAGACATTTATGACCTTACTACTTAAACTATAATCATTTGTTACGGAAAAAAATATGAATAAAATAACTGTAACCCTTAAGCTGATGCGTAAGTTTGAATCATTAAGAACGTACCTGATATCACTTTTCTTTTCCTTCATCAGCTTTAACAACTCCGAAGCACCAAGATAGAGTTGTGCTGCATGTGTCGAAGGGTCAATGCGAACCAATGTGTACTCAATCTCATCACCCCATTTCAGTGTATGTTTCATCCGTGAATTCAGTTTGTGATACAATAATAAGAACTCCTTGATACCCTGTTCTTGAATGAACGACGCAATTTTCTTAGTTTCAGGCCAGTTTAGTGGTGATCCAATTGTTAACAAACCCATACTGTACGGAAATATATTAGTTACAGTTAGTGTTCTGGACACAGATTTAAATACAGAGTGACGAAGGATTTTTATATGCGGTCGAACGAGAAAACGTTTTTGAGATAATACACAAACGTTTAGTAAGTGGGATTAGTGAACTAAACTTCAATCCTAGTCAGTGACAGTTACTTACCGAAACTTATAAAAATGGGATTCAATTCACTAAGAGACCATTCACATTGAGAAAAGTACAAGTACGTAATCTTTTCACAGGAGATTTATCACAGGTTAAAACGAACTGCTGTAGATCGACAACGACACACACGGTCAATGGCCATTATAAAGTTAGTCATACTTCCATATATTTATCGTGATAATTATGGCACGTCTGAATGTGGCTTAAAAGCCGCCTTTAAATATACTTTACGTCCGGTCAAACTCTACGAAACGGTGAAGTTTTGAGATCAACAAGCTGGTTTACTTACATTTCACAGAAGTTCTTGTTAAATAACAACTACGAGTTTTTACATATAACCACCGAGTAAAATATTGGCTTTTGAGGGGTGGGAAATTAGGGTTAAAGACACTAATTTTTGATACAAATTTCGTCACAAATTTGGATACTATGTAAAACCTTACTGGTAGTGAATAAGTCTTTGGAGCAGAAGTAAATATCTCGTTATTCACTGAACTAAAACTCGAATTCCCTTTCACACCAACCCCTTGATCACCTATTATTAGGCTGAAATTGTTGACCAAATTACTAGCAAATATGTGTAGTCATTTTAAATTACTGAAGTATTAACAAACAAGGACACAGACCTAACCTTAAATATCTGACAATTATTTTATTTGATTTAACTAACGAAAATACTTTAAAACAAGTTACTTGATACCAATGTATTATTCCAGTTTTTATAAACACAGAGTGGACGTATCACAACATAAGCTTACTTTGAAATCTGTCAGATAAAGAAATAAACTAGTGACCGTGTAACCTACTTTATAAGTTTGCCAGATTTAACAGCTTAGTTCCTATTGGTTGATTTTCGTCGGCTGCCGTGACAAATGTATTCAATCTACAAACTTTGAACTTTGTCGACCAGATATAATAAATAGCTAGTTCCTTGGGATTTGTGTCCGAGTTGTTGGATACAGATTTTCATAAGGGATAGATTTGAATACTTCTTTGATTTTTCGCAAATATAAGATAACGAAAATTTTATTTAGAATTATAATAATCTATAGTGGTGAGCATATAATGACAACGAACCCCGGCTGAAGTTACTATAACTCCTTCGACAGTAATCGCTTCAAATCTAGCCAAAAGGCTGTTAATTCATACAATATGTACATCTGTTATTTCCATCAGCCCCAGAGACCTACTACGATCATTTTTCATCATACTGAAATTCTACCAAGATTTACCAAACTGTCTTCTGCATATAATAGAAATGCCTTGTCATAGTTTATCTTCGTATTATTCCTAATTACTCGTACTAACATCTTATTTTTCGCTCACGTAATCACATTGTAAACACAAGTTACATTTTATGTGCTCATATTGGCTAATTATGAATTACGTTCTACAATCATTGCTCACATACACAATAGATGCATTTTATATTTACTTAGAGGACAATATTCCAGTATCACATAATTACCCCTCAGATATCATTGCGCAGCAACTAAAATAGTGCTTTTACCTTCATCACCTGCTAGGCGTACTTTTTGAGCGTGGTTTGTTCTCGAAAATATCTAACTTTCGGCTTCTGTTTCCTGGGTCGGAATTAGTTGTGGTGGAGTGCGTAATTTCCTTTTGACACATCAGTGAATTTGTTTGTATGTTCATCTTTGTCCGCATTAAGCATCCAAAAACTGACTCCTATATATTTATATCCCTGTCTGCACGTTTGTATATCACAATCCATAGGCTTGTTGTTCGTCCATCTACTCGAGTGTACTTAATGTGTTCATCATCGAATATAAAAGGTGAGTGATGCCAAGTAACTGCCTTTTGACTAAAAATAGTTTAATTCCACTCTATATTTCCTATCCCACTTTACTGCCTGTCCCCTTACACAAGAATGCTTAAAATAAAATTCTCCCAACACATTAGTTCCCTGGCTCTTAACACCACCGTCACACGATGGGATCGGCTAATATAAAACGTATGAAACTAAACAAGGGATCTGTACTTTGTGATTAATTCATTATTTAAACGAATCCAGCACAGTACCTTACTTCTCCTACACAATAGGGTCAACTTGTGAATCTCAGGCTTTTCTGCCTAACCTGGAATGCATTGCCTCTAACAACCATTATCAATATCTACTTTGCTTGGAATCGGATTATCACTCGCAAGGTGTCTAGAAACTAGTATTGTCTGGATCCACTGCAAAAAAGACCTAGAGTAGCCCCATTTACCGCCCCTGAGAGTGAAGCTGACATACATACTTCCTACGAAGGTCCTATCATCATCTTTCCTGGAAGCGAATTTTACAGTTTCAGGACTGCTGCCACGAAACGTGTAAGACTTACTTTTACGTGTAGTTCGGTGTTGTGTCTTGAAGTGGTGCTTTTTAACATGCGGCTTATTAAAAACGGGATAACTATTTAGTAGGATGAAGAGAGTTGTAAGCACTATCATAAATTACTATCACGTACTTTTTCATTTTCCGTATTACAGAAATGCAAATTTTACCATTTTCTGGCCAGATTATTGACGTTTGTTCTTGTGTCATAGAACCATTTTGTTCGCTTACCTCTGAATTTGCTGAAGGAAAGAGATGCTTCTAATTTAACCGAGGAATACGCAAAAAAATTAACTAACGTTCGAAATAACCAGCTTGGATAATTCAAGGTGCAGGGATCTGAAGCTACTTATTAATGGAAGTAGGCATACAGCACATCACATAAAGTAGTACCGAAGTGATTTGCTGTGTCTGGGAGCGCGTTGGTGTGGTGCTTATGAGAAATTCTATTCTACCCGTAAACTTCCAGGCATTAAGTCTATTCGTGTTCACCTCACTTTCCGCTTCCCAATCACTGGTTAATTGGTGGCCATTAGAGCAAGTTTAGATGTACAGCTTCTGTAAGGCTAGAGATTTACAACGCTGCTAGGTATTATATTTGACTTCGAAACAGATGGGTGTCAACTGAACAGGTGAGATTTTTGACGTTGGACTAAAAATACCAGCTAACAAAGGAAACGGAATTAAAGTCCATCTCACCGAATTCATTGGGAGTGGTACATTTAGCCTACTACAATACGTAGACTGTACTGAAAACATTCACTGCCCTGTAAAAGTACCAAGGAACTATTCATCAGCTTATACAACTGCCAAAATTCTTATCCCAGGAAGAAAGAGCAGCTTGCATTAATTATCAGAGTTTCATTTAACTTGATTAGTAGTCAATAACTGCTTCTTATACACTGTCCATCCAATATGATTGTTGGTCTCTCAAGGTAACATACTTACCCAGCCTAAAACTGTACGTAAGCCTGGTAAATGTTTAATGCAGTACATTTCAACGTCAAAACTATGCCCACTTGTTCTGTGGTATGACCAATCAACTTAAGCCTAAATATTGGAATGCTGATTATTTCACTTCATTTAATAAAAAGGTTTGTCGTCCATATTTGAATACTGATGCTAGTGCCAGTGTGTGTTTTTTGTCCAATAATAATGGTAATTTATTGAAACAAAAACACAATTATTGGCACTAGAATAGGGTTTGAAATTTAGTAACTGGAAACACAGTTGGATTTTTATAAAAATTAGCGCATCTTGTGGGCATTGCATCATGATGGACATCGATTGCTGAAAGTTAGTGCACGTGAGATAATTGGCCATTTATATTATTCAGTGATACTGTAAAAAATAGTTTTCGGCTTAAATTACAAATGTTAACATGCAACTCGTTGTTTTTAGCTGGCAGTGTTTAGGTTATTGCGGTACCCGGCTTCTCATAAAAAGAACCGTCACGAGTAGCAGTTACAGTGCTTGGTGCTGATGTGAATTTACCAAAACTGCATGTTTCTTTAATGATACTGGGCGGAGTTGGATATTTCACGGGTGTATTTTGAATGTCTCATCATGATGATTCTGGGGAAGATGTAAAAAGGAGAAAACTTCAAGAAGTACAGAGAACAACCATAAATTCCAGTAAAATTTGATCATTTATGATCACTAAGAGATGCTAACTCAGTACAGTTCACAATCCTCCCTCCAGTTTTCAATAAGAGTTAAATATTTAACATTTTGAAGCACGTTTCTATTCACTTCCGCTGCACAAAAATTCATGGTTTCCACCAGAGACTTCAGTTTCATCATCTAAGCTATGTAGACATAATAATAATAATAATTATTATTATTATTCACAAACATCTTGTGGGTACACAAGTGTTGTGAAGAAACCATTCAGAAATTCAATAATACACAAGCTCCAATAATGTTAGCATAAAGTTTATCACATTTGAATAAAAAGGAAGAATAGAAAAAGAAAAAACATAGTGGTGATAATAGAATAATAATAAATCAGGTTCTATTTAATTGAGGAGAATATCGAATTAATTTTGAAGGAGGAAAGGGAGAAAATAAGAGAATAGAAATGTAGGAAACGCGAAGTATGTAATTAATTTAACAAGTATGTTTGCGAACACAGGACAAGAATAAACGACAAATAACAAAAAGAAAAGACAAAGATCATAAATTAATAAGAATACAGCTTATTACTGCAGTAAGATATGATGGTAGAATAAGTGTTTATTCAGTAATGGTTTTGGGCGATGCTATGAAAATCCCAATTAGGTGCAAAAGATAATCAAATATCAATATGCATGAGTCATAAATACATAATGAAGATAAAACGAGTCTGTGAAGTTACCTTGAGTACAACATAAGGTGTTGTTTTAATTGCAAACTTCGGATACTTAAGAATAATATTTATTTAAAAGGAAGATAGGAAAAAAAATTCTGAAATAAGAAAAGATGGACACCTAGTGAGAGGATTCAAGTATGATAAATCGACCTTTGAAGCGAAACATTAATTAAAAAATTTTTAAGTCCACTTGGGTAAATGGACGTAAATTTATATGACAGGATACCGAGTACAACTTGATGTTAGTGTAAACTCTTGTGCGATAATAATTTAGAATGATTCGATAAATGTCAGAACTAACTGCAAAGGATAATCAAATATAAATTTCTATGTGTTATATATATGGTGAAGATAAAATCAACCTGAGAAGTTAATTTATTTAACAGTAACATTTTGTTTTTAGTTGTAGACGGATGTTTAGGAGGAAAAGAAGGGACAAAAAGAGTGTCTAATTTGTCGAGAGACCAATTTTAAAGATAATTATTATCAAAGACATGAACATAAGCGGACTTCAGATATTGAGGTGAACAGAACGAAAATAAAATACACGATAAAAGTTTCAGGATTTCTGCTTTGTTTTTCAGCCAATTAGATAGATGATGGACCTTGTTTGTATGAATCATTGTCAAACACATTGATGTTCATTAGGTGACAAAATCCACTTTCAGAAAGAATATCATGAGGAAGACTTCGGAACCGGGTCGTAGTTTTGCCACAATGTAGGTTCCCTGGTAGTCTGTTCTACATGGTTGAGCAGCGAATAACGAAGAAATTCTGGCGTACGTTTGTGCAGGTTCTCGGAATCATAAGAATATTTTTCTTATTGCGTTGATTGTGGGATGATGTCATAGAATACGAAGGTGTGAGTGACAAAGAACAAAAAATATTGTGAATAAGCCGGTAGATAAATACAAGGTTCAATTTGATACGCCTGATCCAGAGAGGTTGTAGTTTGAGTTGTTGACATCTTTGGTGATAGTCTTTGTTGTCCGAATACCCCAAAACAGCTTTAATGAACCTTCTTTGGACACCTTCAATTTCGATCAGATCATTATGCCTGCAATGACTGTAAACTAAAATACCATATTCAAGAATGAGTAAGACGCATTTTCTGTACAATAATAATCTCGATTAGATATTATTGAAGTTTATCATTATGAATCCAATGAGCCTTCTAGCTTTGGCACTTGGGATGCGATGTGCTCAGAAAAGTTCAAACTTTTGCTCTATCTCAAACTCAAGTCACGAACAGTGTTGAGAGGTTTCAGTTTATGGTCATGTGTGACCAGATTTAGGTTAAGGCAGCGGCCGATGTGGGTAAGTCCACTTTTGTCAACATCAAGCGGCAGAGTCCACGAAACAGTCCATTCGTACAGCTTGTTTATTTCTTCTTGGATTACCGCTGAAATATAGCTTTCTTAGGTGGGAGAAGAGAATGAATAGACCACTTTTAGGCCATCGGCATGAAGGAACGGTTTACCATATTGAAAGAGAGAACATACGCGATTGACGAAAAGGAGCGAGGGTGGTGAGCCAATCACACTTCCTTGTATAACCTCAACACTTACATTCACAGGCTTGGAGTAGCAAGATCCAAAGCGGGAGATTTGGCTACATTCTGCTAAAAAAGATTTGAGCCAAGATAAGAGAGAATTCTGTATGCCAAATGAAGAGAGTCTAAGAAGAAGAAGCTTGTGTGAGACACTGTGGAAAGCCTTACTGAAATCGAAGTACAGAATAACTACTGTTTGTGCATGATTTTTTACATGGTTCTTGATTGTACAGATGTCAAGTTAATGGGCCCATAATTCGCAATATCACGTGATCACGTTTTGAATCTAGGGGTAATTAGAGATGTTTTTCATACAGATGGATAGGCCCCATATTCCATAGATAGGTTGAACAGTTTTAAACACAATAATGGGAATTCCCTATTACTATATTTTACAAATGATGAAGGAATTCTGTCTGGTCCAC
The DNA here is from genome assembly GCF_000237925.1 of Schistosoma mansoni. Classification (NCBI taxonomy): domain Eukaryota; kingdom Metazoa; phylum Platyhelminthes; class Trematoda; order Strigeidida; family Schistosomatidae; genus Schistosoma; species Schistosoma mansoni. The sequence goes on from NW_017386000.1 coordinate 476,376, forward strand.
CGTCATAAGACTTTTTCAGGGTAGCTATCGCCTGTTTGATGTTGGCGGATATGAAATGAATTTTGGATAGATGTCTAGGTGTCAACATTTGAGTTGTGTTGACAGAGGTTTCAGTTTCAGTGTTGTAGCATTGCGAGAAATGCTGACTGAATAGTTCACAAATAGTATCAGGGTCGTCAATAGTGCTTCCGTTAGCTGTATCAAATGAAGTTGTGCCAAAAGAATTTGATTTCATACGAGATTTGATTAGCCGAATTATTGATAACTCCTGGCTTTTACTACCTAGGGCTTTATTTCCATATTCTTAGCTATCTCTTTCTGCTTTTTGCTGGCATAGTGTTCTATGTGGGAGAATCCTAATATCCTTGAAAATCTGTTTTTGTCTCAATGAATTCGAGAAAGTTGGAATCTCACTGGCGTCTTCAGATGAGTTGAATTTAAACAGGATCAGTGAGTGCATACCAGGGCGACTTCTGCTTAATCTTGTGCATAGACATGGTACGTGTGCCATACTGCAGGCTCTAAGCAGACTAAATTTGATATTTTTGAGGACATATGTGTCCGCTATATTAAACACCATTGCATTGCTACATCATCTTATTCTTTCAAATATCTCTGATGAAACACAATCTAGGAAGTTATTATGTCATTCATCTGATCTGAAGTCTCTGCGAGGTCGGGATTGATGACGATGTTCATATCAACTCGCAACTTTCTAATATAATTCATATGGTTGCATTTGTAATTATCATCGTTGTTTATCAGTACAGCCCTCAACATATCTGAAATTGAGACCACTGGTATAGTTTTGTCTGATTCTGGATGAATAGAGTAGCTCGTCTCCATGAAACTATCGGTAGTAGTGTTAGGTTGGGTCATTTTACTACGTTTTGCCGGATACCTAGAAGAATGGGTCCTCAATTTTTTATGGCATGATAAAGTGGTAAGTGGCAGATTGACTGAAAAATATTTTGGAAATAGAAATTGGTGAAAATATCAATTTTGAGGGTCCGACATAGTCTGAAAATCAAAATCTGTGTTCGAAGCAAAGTGAATATATCGTGAGGATTGGTGAAGGTGTCAAAAACAAGAGGAAAAACGGCAGGAATATCGCAGTATATATGTGGTATGTATGTCAGTATATAAGTGGAAGCAAAATAGAACATGAAGGTGCACACTGTGTAAAGTTGGACATATATATTACACGAGAAGATAGCCATATATAGTAAAGTAATTGAAAGCTGTAAATAATTAGTATCAAACGATCAAATTGAGAATGTTATGTGGTACATATGTAAACTGGAAGCCCGTATTAGTTAAAATTGGTTAGTGCAGAAATAAGTAGTTCAGAAGTTTATTACCATCTGAGATTATTATGATGCTTTGTAATCAAGTATATGAAACAGCTTTTTGGACAAAAATACCAATCAAAAATTATGACAGACTCACCGAATTGAACAGATAATTACGGAAATTAAATGAGTTATAGTATCCGAACAAAATTCACAGGATATTATATAAAATAATGAGTATGGTGCTTTACCATACACCATTATGTATTTTTTATATAAGGTAGAGGTCTGAACAGATCATGTAAATACATAAAGTATGTGGGCTATAGCATGCAAACATGGTGTAAGGATTGGCATGCAAATATGGGATGCAATTCTTCATCAAATATGATCATATATGGTCTACAAATGATAGAGCATTTTTCTATCAGATATCCAAGATGAATTTTAGTTACCTGAATATGAATTACTACATGAGTATCATCATATATACCATGAATATTTTGAACTGAGATCTTATCACAGGGTGTGAATTTTACAGTTTACATGTAAATAGTTCAGAATTGAGTTATCTTTTGTAATTCCAACGAGAAAATGATCCATCCAGCTCTGTGGGAATCATAGAAAAAGAGAACTAAAGGTCTTGGCTTGAAAGTAACGTGCATGTCATACGGCAGGACGACACGGAAGTCAATATCGGTTCAGAGAAGTAAGAAACAAGTAAATTTCAAGCTGGGGAGTGACATAAACCCATCAATGTAAATTATTTCCTTATATACAGCACCCATCTACTAAATTACCAAAAAAGTGTACGGAAATGACCGGCATTTTGAACACACTGGGCGTTGAAAGCAAGTGCGGTGCAAATTTGCGGGTATGGATCATTCCACTCGACTTACATTGATTTGGTTGAGAGTTATTCAGGCGTCGTAAGTGGTATGCAAAACAGATCAATGAGGTCATTATTTATAAATTACATACTGAAACTTAATAGAAGAATTGAGTTTGGAATAATCCCAATATTTTGTACTACACACTTGTCTGAACTTCTTCGGGGGTAGCGGTCGAAATCAAGGTTATCAAATAAAAACAACCAAGTCAAATCTACTTCAAATGCTAATCCAATTATATACTTTGGTAAGCAGGACGATAAGGGTTTGTAAGATGTGAATAATATGAAAAGCATACAATATCAGTAAGAATGTATGTGAGCATGTGCCATTCTAGGTCACCAGCAATGGATTTTTAGTGAATGAATGTCATTCATTGCTCGTTAAAAAGTAAAAACAAAAGTGGGAATTGAAAATGTTTTTTAAAACATTGGCATGTATGCAAAATGAGAATAATCAAACACATTGTTGTGATGCTTAAATGCTAAAATTAATTTCTATCAGAAAAACGCTGCACTTGAAGGAAAATATCGCCAAAACCTGTATGAATAAGTGATTCTCTTTATAAGTTTTATGTACAAATGCTCGTAGTCTAGGAAGTAAGTCAACAATCCAGGAGTATTAACCAATTCTCTCGAAACCTGTATGGGTAGAACGAGTGATCATCGAAACTTCTTATATGTGTTCTACACAGATCATTGTACTCTAAGTAATGAATTCCATGAGCTGAAAATATCAGTTGCGGAACCAAAATCACTCATCATAGCCTGGAGGCGCACCAACTTCACAACCAAGAGTTTCTCAATCTTGACGAGTCAATATGGTGCTCAGTAAGATTGTCTACCTCCTCGAGGTGTCTAGTTGGGGTCATCTACAGGAAGCCCACTGCCGACATCGAGTACAACAAACGTCTGCTGGAAGGATTAACCCGCTCTACGCGTCTCGGATTCTCTCAAATCCTGATTCTAGGGGACTTCAATCTCTTTAGAATCAACTTCGTGGAACATACATACATTGGAGGTGACAACTCTACTGAAGCTCTGTTCTTCGACCTCATCAGTGACCTGGGATTATACGAAAATGTGAAGTCGGAAACTCGTTGAAGCAACAGTCAGACGCCGTCGCGCTTAGACTGGGTATTCACAAATGAGGAATTCCTAGTCGACGACCTCTCAATCCTGACTCCCCTGGGGAAAAAGGATCACGCCGTCCTATCCTTCAGCTTTGTCAGTAAAACGGAGCTACGATATCCCACTAGCAACAGGCGCTGGAATTTCAAACTGTTGAATGTGTTAGCTTTACAGGACTATCTACAACAGGTGGATTGTGGTGTTTACCCTCAATTTGAAGTGGACGCTCATCGGGATTTTTTACTGCACACAATCTTATGTGCTACTGAGCATTCAGTTCCTAAAATGGTCCCAAAAAGCTACAAACAGCCTACAATCATCAAGAACCGCACTCGTCGTTTGCTAAGTCGCAAAAGGCACTGTTTGGCCGAATATAAACAAACCGAAAATAACGACGCATACAGGCAATACAAACACATAAGGAACTTATGTTCAATGGCAATAAGAGAAGACAGGCTTCAGTTCCAGACCAAGCTTATCGATAAATTCGTCTCCAATCCGAAAAGCTTATTAGTTACGCAGCTTCTCTTCGACAAGGCAAAACTGGAGTTTCCCAACTGCTTGGTCCTAATGGCCCGACCAATAACGAAAGTGATGCCACTAAACCTTTGGCTGAACAATACTCCCGGACATTCCAGCTGACCCACATCAACCATACCGACGAAAGCTTCACCTGCACCTGTACAGGACTTCACGAAGTGGACTTGAGTGCTGACCTGGTGCTCCGTAAACTGCAGAACCTAAGAAAAGACACTTCTCCTGGTCCGGACATGGTTCATCCTGCTGTATTGAGGGAAGCAGCTTCAATCCTGGCATCGCCACTTAGCATCATGTTTACACACTCGCTAAGCAGAGGCAAACTACCGGAAATTTGGAAGTTGGCTCACATCACACCAATTTTCAAAGTAGGTCGACGTAGTGAACCCTCAAGCTACCGACCAGTGGCCCTTCTCTCTATACCTTCTAAAATTATGGAATCTCTAATATACGACGGTATGCAAGAATACTTATCATCCTTAAATTTCTTCTCACTTCGACAGCATGGTTTCAGAAAGGGTCATTCTTGTATGACCAACCTACTGACTGTAGTGGATAGATGGACAACCATCCCTGATCGCAAGGGGAAGGTTGATGTCATCTGCCTGGATTTCTCAAAAGCCTTTGATAAGGTCAACCACGTATGTCTTATCAATAAGCTTAGACGATTGGGTATAAAACCCCCTTTGATTGACTGGCTCACTTCATATCTAGAAAACCGACATTTTAAGATCAGGGTTAACTCCACTCTCTCTCAGGCTATGGAATGTTCTAGTGGGGTCCCCCAGGGTTCAATACCAGGACCTCTTCTGTTCTTGATTTACATTAATGATCTTCCTCGACAAGTTTCATCTGACTTATTGCTTTTTACTGATGATGTGAAACTTTGGAGAGAGATACGTAACCATAAGGATATACTAGTACTTCAGGAGGATCTGACTCGACTTCAAAGTTGGGCAGACGACAACGGACTTACCTTCAACACTTCAAAGTGCAAAGTAGTCCATCTGCGACATGTTGCAGATTATAGTTACAACTTAGGAAACTCCTCTCTAGAAGTATCCCAAGTCGAAAAAGATTTAGGATTGTTGGCACCCTACGACCTGAAGTCGTATGCGAACTGTGACAAAAACGCCTTTCAAGTGAACCTTGCACTGGTAAAATTGAAACGCATTTTTGGCCAGTTTGACGGTAGAACCTTCCAAATAATCTTCAACAGTTTTATTCGTCCCCATTTAGAGTACGGAAACATAATATTTCCTCCCTACCTCCAAAAGGATAAGGACATTCTGGAACGTATCCAACGTCGAGCCACGAAATCAGTTCGGGGACTCAAATTCAAACCTTACGAAGAGAGCCTCCAATCACTTAACCTTTACCCGTTAGAGTACAGGCGTCTTAGAGGTGACCTTCTTATAACTTACAGTATACTTAACACTTCTGGTCATCCCCTTAAACATCTTCTTAAGCTTAGTCACAACACTAACCTAAGAGGTAACACCCAGAAACTATAGACGTGACATAGCAGAACAAACTGTAGACATATCTTCTACTCCTTAAGAGTTGTCAAATGCTGGAATTCGCTGCCGACTGAGCTAGTCCAAGAGACTTCCCAGGAGTCCTTTGAGAGGAAACTTGACTTATTCTTAAGGACTAAGGATAACTTATTATTATGATTTACCAAATTCATTTTTTTCCTCTATTATCGTTAATATACCTAGGCTTTTGCCTGGAGGTAATGCTACTAGACACGGAAGCCCGTTAAACGAAAGCTTCCTCTATTCCGTCCTCAACCATTTGAACCATTTGAGAACGGAATTTGATTAGTCCATAACTTTTACTTCACTTCAAAAGTACAACCACCTAAAAATTCATAGGAATAGATGCAGGAAAAAGGATGAGGTACTTATATACATGGATAACATAAACATCCATTCCTTTGAGCATGAATCCCATGATAGTGGAACTTAAGAAGTGAATAGCTGCTAACTCACGAGGGTTGTACATTTTCACTCGCTGTCATCTGTCGTAGCTCAATCTGCTTGATTGGCAGCTTATTCTAGAGCGCATTCAGGTATGGAGTAAAAATAACAGATATCTGATATTGGGAGATTTTAATGCACCTGATATGAATTGGACAGAGATGACCATCACATGATCTGGGAACCTTTTCCATGGTAGGTTCCTAATGACAGTGATGGCGCATGTTTTATTAAAGCATGTCCGAACCCACAGATTTTGGTTCAAACCAAGGATCTTCTTTGTTGGACCTAGTAATCACTCATGCAACTGAGGTTACTGTCTGTCCAATATTCTTCCCCCGTTAGCTAATAGCGATCATATTGTTTTGTCACTCAGCTTATGAGCCAGTGACATAGTACACAATGAGGTTGGACCTCTCCCGAAGATGTAGAGAGCAAATGGAACAGAAATACATGAGTGCGCTGCGACAACCAACTGATCGGTAAATACTAGCCCACCAGTTGAAGAAGCGTGGTTTGTAAGAAAATGCGCACCTGACTTTCTTATGTCCCTGTTTGTACCATTCATAGCACCACACAGACGGAATGAATGCTCACCGTGTATAATTAAAGCGATCAAGAAACATGTTGAGTGTGGAAATAGCACTGGAGTGTGTTTATCCTTACAGGTTCTAAACAGTACAGATCAATTTATTGTAAGACTAGGAATGCTTGCAAAGCGTTGATAGATGAGGTTGGATATTGCTAAGAAAAGCAAACGTCTAGGAAATATGAAAGGGGTCCTAAAAGTCCGTTCTCGTATATAAAGAGGTGACCTTAGAGAAGTGATTGGATCCCACCACATTTGGTACAGGAAAATCCATTGGTATTAGTAAGAAATGGTGTTGTGAAAGCTGAAGCTTATCGGAATATTTTAATGAAGTGGTGATGGTGAAAGTCCAGTAATATTCGTGATAATTGCAGCTTGTCGATGGGTGTTGTGGTTATTAAGAAAGGGATTGTCATACGTTTACTTCAACATCTCAAACCGGTTACGTTTAGTGATCCTAACAATATTTATTTTGAAACTATGAAAGCTCTGGCGGATGTATATACTGATCCCCTGGTAATACTGTTTGACATGTTTTTGTGGCAGTCTAAACTACAAAGAGACCTGAAGGATGCAATAATCAGTCCTGTTTACAAAGCGAGGAGTAGAGCCTTAGTTAGTAACTAATCGAAAAGATCACTCGAATGTCTATCTTAAACTATAATATATGTGGAAGTGGATAATCTTTTATCCGGGAGACAACATAGTTTTAGGAAAGGCCTATCATGCTTGAAATATCTGCCCGTTATAATAGAAGATTGAGCCGCAGAGAAACATAGCAATATTCCGTAAGATGTAATTTCCACAGATCCAGGTAAAGCTTCTGACAAAGTCTCTCCCCTGGATCTAAGATTAAAGCTGGAAGGTTTTGATATCCTTCATGAAATTATAAACTGAGCAATTTGCTTTCTCAATGATAAGAGATAACGGGTAGACAAACGGGTCTCTATCAACATGGGAAAGTGTAAAAAGGGGAGTTCTTCAAAGAACTTTCCTCGGCCTTCTTTTTTGACCTTATGTGAATGATTTGCCAACTGTAGCTAAGTCATCTGTTCTACTCTTTGCGGATGACGCAAAGATTTGGAAACTCATAAACAGCATCAGATAGAATAACATTACAGAATGAGCTTAATTCATTGGTTGAATAAATTAGTAGGTAGTCATTAGAATTTAACTGTAACAAGAGTATGGTGATACAGATAAGTAACTATGGAGTTGTATTACCCGAATTAATGGACTATAAAAACCTAGGAGTCATAATGAGTAACGACCTCGAAACCATGAGTAGTCCCAAGTCTGCCGTTTCGAGGGTCTTATGGGTTATTGTCAAGTCGATTCGTTACCAGGACGAAGAATTGTTTGGGGTATTATACCCGGCTTTCGTGAGGCTACATTTCGAATATGGGATTCAATCAGAGAGCCCTTATTTCAGGTATGAGGCAGATATACTAGTAAGAGTTCAGAGGCGATGGGCCGAAATGACGAAAGAACTCTCTGGTCTACAGTATAAAGATGGACTGAGATATCTTAACCTATTTCCGTCATCTTACCACAGGCTACGGGGTGATCTAATACTCGCTTACCGTGTGCTGAGCGATGATTTTTTCACTGCTATGTTTTATATTTTACCGTAATCTAGGACTGTCTATCTGACAGGACATTCCAAAAATTTCAAAAAACCGTGATCGAATCGTTTGAGTCTGGATTTCCGTTTCTCGCACCAAGTAGTAAATTATCAGAACATGAATTATCAGCGCCTTCTGTTAATATATTCAGAGATATCTTGAATCGCCACATAACTACAAATTCCAAGAATTTATATAGGTCAATTGACCTCCTGACTTAGCTACTGAAGGCTGAGGTAAATACTGAGATTGAGTAATATCTGCCGCCTAATAGGAAGCTTACGCTTCTTTAACTTGCCAGGTGTTTTAACGTTTATTTTCCTTCGAAGTCAGGTTTCTTGGATGTATTAGTCAAATTTTATTACTCAGTAAGAAATTTGGAAGTGTTTCAAACCGTTATTTTAATTCGCGAATGACAATAATATGGATGTATCATATCATGGAAACGCGATCATCGTAGTACCAAAGATCAAATGTGCACTCAAAACTCAGGCTTTGTGTAAATCACTAAATTGAGATCACAGGGCGCAGATACTAACCTCGAAACAACTGCTTGTATTTTCCTGGTGTATTGTCTCATCAGATTATGCTAGAGAGCATTTACACTATGGGTTTATGCAACTTTTATTCCTGTGTCAGGTCGTAACAGGGCTGTTACTTGCTCCAAATTGTCAGGTGTTTTGACAGTCTGTAGGCTGTCTGATGTTTGTTTTCCGACACAACCCAAAATATGTCTGCCTTGCCCACTCATTTTTAACATCAGCTTAAGGCTGTTTTGCGAACTACAGTTGAGATAAAATAGAAGAAACCCTAGTGTACTGAAGTCTAATCCGTGAAGTTTTCACGAGTTTGGCCGAAACTGTTCCACCTTCTGCACTACCCCGACAAGGCTGTTCACTATCCTCATTTTTGCTCGACTTCATCATACGTGTACTGTCAGAAATAACGGTCTCGTCGACTGAATTTTCGGGCATTGATCTCCTACCAGTAGGTCTACTTACCAACTTGGAATATGCAGATGACATAGTCCTGTTTGGTGAAGACGCTGACAAAATGCAGAGTCTTCTGTTGTCGAACGCGTCGACAGCCCTAATGAGTTGGTGTCTGACGAAATTTTAGTATGGATCCAAAAAGCTCGTTTGGCTTTTGCCAACTTACGTCACCTATGGTGAAGACGAGATATCCGTCTATCAATTAAGGGACGAATATATTGTGCAGCAGTTCGTTCTGTTCTACTTTACGGCTGTGAAACATGGCCATTAAGAGTAGAATATACTCGTAAGTTACTAGTATTTGATCACAGATGTCTTAGAAATATTGCTCACATCTTCTGGGATCACCGGCTAAGTAATAGTGAGGTTAGACACAGGGTATTAGGGAATGATGGTAAATCAGTTGATAAGGTCATGAATCTTCATCGACTGAGATGGTTGGGCCATGTGTTACGTATGCCTGAACACCGATTACCACGACGCGCTATGCTGATTAGTATTGGGGACGGTTGAAAGGAAGTTAGGATCGGCCAAACCGAAACGTGGCATCAGTGCTTGAAGTCACTAACTTCTTGTCCTAGCCATGTTGGTAGATGCAGAATACTTGGCTGGGGTCCGCGTGACCATCGTAACCAATGGTTGGAGTCTGGGTGACATGGCTCAGAATCTATCACAATGGCGCGGTGTATACACTCCTTGTCTTTTCTTAAACTGTGATATTAAAATTACTTGATGTCTTTCTTTCTACCTACTAACTCTTCCTGTATTATATCCTTATACACAATCTTTCTTTTATATATTACTACCATTGAAGTAACTACTTCTATCAATTTGTTGTTTTCATCTTGTTGTACTAATGAGGTATGGCACCTTGGAACGATGTATATATGTGCCTGGTTCTATGTTTTAGCTGACTAACTGTCTGTTAACTAAATAGATGTTCGAGTCGAAAGTACACTAATCTTTTTAATTGTTGGGGCTCATTATTAAAGTGGTGTAAATTTATTTTGGGATTTAACCTTATATCCTGTTTTCTATTTTTTTAGTGGTTTCTAAAAGTAACATTCGGACATTAAAAAGGGGATCCACCCAACAATAGCTTCTTAACATCAGGCAAATTTATTGATGTGTCCTGTTACATGTGTTCCTCATTTGTATGGATAGTCCATTTCATCCATTTTATTAACACTTTTCTATGCTGTTTGCAAGTAAATAATTTTATGGATAAACATTCTTATCCATTTTCTCAGTTACAATAAATGAATGCCCTAAAGAAGCATGCCCATTTAAACTCTTTATACTTACAATAATCTATTTTCTGTGATACATTTATAATTCTTGCAATTGAATGCTAAAGCGCAAAGCGGTCAGACGTTGTTCTGCACATTATTATGTGACTGCTGAAGATCATGTGGAAAACGAAGTAAAACACGAAAAGCTTTTAACAGAAACTTCTCGATTGTCATCTTCATGGGCTGGTCTGAGTGTCTCATGTAGTGAATCTAGCGATAGAGACTGTTCATCGTCTTCTACATCTGTGAACAGCAGCCCTAATCATCGTCCAAGTTCTTTCAGTGGACCTCTGGTGATTTCCGTCACTTGTTCTTACCCTATCTGTCCCGGGGTTAACAACTGTGGTTCTTCTGTTGCCACTGGTTCTGGTAAGGGTATGCCTTCAAGTCCTCCTCATTTTTCTCGATCATCTTCTTGCTATCCGTCACCCGTTGCATCACCTGTCTCTTCACGCGTTCAGTGTTATTCACCTTCTTTACCAACCTCAACCGTTTCTCCCAATCCCCGTCGTTTTAGCAATACCGGTGGTGCAAGTCCTTTGCTTGTTTCAGCTGCGCTTGGACGCAAACGAGGATATTTGTCTTGTGTGTCTGGGGGTGCAGGTTCCAGTGATGATGCTAGTCGTGAGGGATCACCAGAATCTTCGTGTTGTCATAGAAATAACAAATCTTCATGTCAAAATGATGTTCGGATGTGTAGCAATGGAACAAATCCATATTCTGAATTTCCCTATTTCCGTTGGCCACCGAGTTTACCTGTAGTATCAAGTCCTTCTAGCCCATCATGCCAACTTTTTTCTGTAACTACAAACTCCAGTAGCCCATCTTCAATTCCACCTTCTCCTCATGTCCTGCCCTCATCTCCTGTATCTTCTGTTTCTCATTCTTCAGTACCACCCGGTGTTGTTGAATGTACACGCTCTCCAAACGACCCTAATGTCTCTAATGCATTAAGTACAAATGAGATTACGGATTCCATGATGGACTTAGATGTTAAAAAGTGTTCTACTACGAATGAGTCACATGGATAGTGATCACCTCTTCTTGTTACATTTCAATGTTAATAAATACTGAAAGTATCCCTTTCATCAACGTCAAATGTCTTACCATGTCTGGATTTTGCCTTCGTTAAACTTTCCTATCTACCTCTAGGGCTTTTATTTTCCACTTTTAATGAACTTTACTCTGTGTATCTTTATAATTTCAAATTTGCTGCCTTTTTTACAATTCATTTTTCGCTGAATATTAAACTGATGTCTTGTAAAGTGTTGTTCAGCTCAAGATCTTTTGCTATCTCGATGGTAAACCACACTTAGTATTTATGTTTATATTATGACAAATGGTACATTTTTATAATCAGTGATTAACCAACGCTTAAAAAATTTCTTTTTTCATGAAAACTAGTTTTTATTGTGGTTTTCATTATTGGCGAAAGTTGGTAAATCTCGTTCGATTGCATATTTCGGTTTAGTAACTAGATATTTGCGTTTTTTGATTACGCTCACTCGAGTAATCATATTTTCACATATTATATGTCCATTTCATTTAAGACGTAGATTATTGTGAGAGGCTTTACATTATGTAAATGTTTCTTAAACAAGAAGTACAGTTTGAAGTGTATTCATTAATGAACTTAGTACAGTTCATCGTAATGTATAATACTCGAACTTTCAAATTATTTCTTCGTAGCTCTCTCATGCAAAAGCCTCGACATATTTCCTAAGATCAAACTATTAAAACTTTAAACATCTAGTACTAATAGATTCCTTTAAACTGCTAAAATATTGCATCATTAGTTGAGTGTTTGATAGTCTTTTTACAAACTACAGTTAACAAGACAATCAAGTATACTTTTTATACATTCTTTTTTGAGAACCGGTAAGTCCACAAATAAGCACACTATACAAGCTAATCATGCATTCCATGTGGCATCAAAAATCCTTATCAACAATCTTATTTTCCTGATAATAGACTAGAGATTTATTGTAGAAACATCTAGTCCCATAAATAATATGTAAGTGAAAATTTGTCTGAGTGATTCAGTCGAAAATAGTTTTCTAAAATTCTCATCAATCTTTCGGGTTCAAATCATGCTGTTCTTATGAAAAGGGTATTCTGAGAGTGATATCTACATGGTATGATTTGAAAAGCCTCAGCGGTGATCCTGTTGCTTCATTCAGTTAATATATGACAATTGGTCGGATGTCAAGACCTTAAATTTAACAATACCTTTAAGCTGAATGATTAGTGTATTTTCTTAATATCGCTAATGGCGGGGAAATAGTCCTACTAGCCTCTTGTTTGCCATTTATCCTAGCTACAGTTTGTTTTAGATTCCAAGAAGAAGACAACACTTAATTCCCCGTGCTGTCTATTTCTCAGTAGTAGTTCAGTAGGTGTCAACTTGTGTTGACCATCCCTCATTGTCTCGTAAAAAAAGTAGCTCGCGTAATTAACAGCAGTTTCCAATCAATAAACTTAAGTACTCATGAAATGAGTTTATTCACTACCGATATCTATAATCTCTGGTGCTTGGTTTTTTAGGGTGTGAAAGTTGGGTCTAGTTCCACTAAATTAGTACAAAGCGTTGGCCATCATATTTTCTCAGTAAAGGTAGTAATCTTAATAAGATAAGTGCGGGGACGTCAGTCTGATTGCTATTGTTTCACCATTCTTGGAACCAATGGTAGTTTCCAGCGTTTTTGTCCAATAGTAATAGAAAACTTAGAACTTTCGAATGCTTCATGCTAAGACCCCTGTATTCATCAAATTTAAACCAACAATGAGGTTATTAAAAAATGTTTACCAGCTCTAGTTGTGCTAATCACTTCCGGAATTGAAAATAATGTCGAATTCCAGACTGATGCTCCCTAGGAATTCGGTTCCGTGTCACCCAGCTTTACAATCAGAAACGTTACTACTGAAATATCCGGGACGCGATTGATCTGTGGGTCCAGCGTTACCGGCCGACTACCTCCAACCAGTACTTGTAACTCAACATAGTTCACGTGATGTGGAGCCACTTAGACTGAAGGCTGGATTTTAGCTTGATCGATGAAATCCGATCAGCACTAAGAAGGACTTGACGTACGTGATATCGGTTACTACTCAGTGATCAATCAGTTGTGAATTTCAGTTATTTCAAACTTACATTTATTAGGAACTAATTGTCCTTCAACTTGATTTTAACTACAACTCAGTATTGAGCAATTCCTTAGTCTTAACATTTGGATTGATAGAGAGTTGACGGAATGGTTATATTATTTAAATAGCATTAGACTGGAGGTCCGACTTTCTTTCTTGGTTTGAGTAGTCAAGTAGTTTAATCTGTCCTTACAATAAATATACTTCTCCAAGTCTAGTGTATAAATTTTTGTTTAGTGAGTTGAATACCGCCTATATCAAGATTCAAATCCCATAGCGCCCACTTTTTTTCACACATGCTTGATTATCGTAGTGTAATAGCTAATTCCTTTGAGATAGTAAGATAATTTAAAGATTGTTATAAGCCATGGTTGCTTTTTATTTTGAGTCTTGAAGTATAATGTTCATACTAAGAATCGATTTATATAGATCAGTCGCACAATTCTCGGCATTACAATGGCGTTTTCATAAACACTATCAAATTGTTGTTTTTCTCGTGTACGGAAAGTAATGACAGCGATATCATCTGTTTGATATTTTATCTTCAAATGAGATAAGACTGTCAACTCACTATGACATATAGTGTTTTTCAAAAGTGGTCTGAATCAACAGGTTAAATAATAAATATATTTTTTTATATCCCAATTAGCAGAGAAATTATATTTCTGACGTTTCGTGACTTAATGTAAGTCACGAAATATCAGAAATACAACTCATCTACTATTCGGATATGACAAAATATATATTTATTATTAACTCTCTACCCAATGCTCAATTTATTTGAAAATACCAAGTCCAACCTGGGCATTGATATCTACAACATGTTAAATATTCAAATTAGTGGGTTATGAGTTTAAAGAGCTGACTATCATCAATTTCACTGGTAAAATGTTGAAAGTTAATAGTAACACATTATTATATTTCATGTCAGTGGAATTTACTGACGGATATTTCACACATACCATTTGAGCGAATTTGTATCCGTTTTGTTTAGACTGATTATTCTTCTTTCAGAAAGTTTAGAACAGAATCAAATAATGAAAAAGAATATTATTCCACTTTAGTTTAAGTTTCATATAGACTTCGTCTCTTATAGTGTATATAATACACAAAGTCTTTACGTGCATGATAAGCTTCGATGCATTGTTAGTTTGGAATTTACCTTGTACACATTTGAAATATTGATTATAAATATTGAAGTGATATTTTTTTTGTTCATATTATCGATTGACAGTTATGTTATGAACAGTATACTTCTTATCGAAATAAATAAGATTAGGTCCTGTAAATTATTAGTGAATTATGTCAGGAAGAAATACATCTATACTTTATGATTAATACTTTTTTCTGTAGTCTTGCATACTTTCTGCAACCTACATAATTTACTTATGTTACGATAAAACTAGGTCCCTTTTCTTTTAACATTTACTCATCATAGATTTGTAATCTGGGATATAAACTTTTATGGTGTAAACGTAAAATGGTTGTTTAACAAATTAAACAGTGATTCAACAAGACTCATGACAAGTTCATTCTCCCTTTGTAACTCATACTCATCATGCAGTGTATACTAATGCTTCATGCTTCCGTGATCATTTTTTACAGCCACGAAAGTAATTTCATTACCATTATTACTAAATTTTTGGACGAAACTAGGTCTAAATAACAATTTAACTAGTCTTTAACTGAAACTTTTCTTGTGCTATAGTACAGATTTACACAAAATTTGATTTTTCACCTTAAATTAGTGGATATTCTTTATAGGATACCAAATGAATTCTATGTTTCTTCCTCAAAAACCAAAATAACTATAAGATCTGTTGGAAACCTGTCTTAACTTACTTTCAAGTTCTTTGGATAATGAAAACTATAAATCCGCCACCGAATCAAATTTAGGATTTTGTAGTAAACACATTAATGTTGAAGCATTAGATGATAAGTGAATTATGGACAATTTGTCAAATATAACCAACGGACTTTATAACGTAAACATTTGATTATTCCATTTCAAGGCGACCTCTCGATCACATTACAACGTCCAATTACTTATTCAAAATCCAAAGATCTCTGAACAGTCAAGTTTCTTATATACAACGAATAAATCAAGTGACTACTCGAAGAATGACCTCCAACAAAAATTCGTTGCAAAACCACTGTAAAATTGGAGAGTAGTAAATAAGAACAATGGTGCTAATTGTAATCTGACTTTCACTTCATCCTTATAAAACGATGCTATATGTTGGTGATGTACCTTTCACTTTAAATGTAAACAAGAATAAAATTCAAACAGTTTTATTTATTGAGTAATGAATGTGTTTATCTTATCAATATAGTTTCTCTCTGAATTGTACATACGCAATGGAAATTCTGGTGTAAGTTAGGAAATACAATACAAATAAGATAATGTGTGAAAAACTATACACACAGATATATGACATGTTGGTTTAAATACAGAAATCTGTTTGATAGTTTTATAAGTCTTTTCTCAAGCGTTTGAAAAAAAGGAAACAATAAATAGCAGATGAAGAGAGAGACGGCAATGAAAATATAAGATATTACTATGTTGGAAACAAAGAAGATAAGGAAAAGAGAAATTGAGGAAGGAAACCTAACACCAAGAAACGACAAAGCTAGACGAGAAAAGACACACACGCACATATACAGCACAAAGTAAGCAGTGTTGAGACAGGGATACAGAAACAAAGCAAAGTATAGAAAAGAGAGGCATCAGAAACGGCACTGAAAAGATTGGAACACGCAAGGCAGTGGTCACGATAAAAAACAATCAGAGAGAAAGTGATTCGTTATAGTTCATTTTACGCATACACTTAATTGAAAACAAGTAGTTATATCATTCGAGCGGGGAGGGAGAGAGAGGATGGCAACAGTCCTCTGAAGACAATCCAGAAAAAAGATCAAATAATAACACAGCATAAAATATTTCAAAATTATTTCATGTTGAAGTATGAAAATGAAAGAAACTGGGCAAGAGAAAAATAGCTAAATCATTATGCAAAATCACAACAAACAAAAAATGATGAGATTCAACGAAAGTAAAATAAAAAAAAGGGCATATTTATCTACGGTTCGTTGACATTGAAATATATATACCAGGGCATACATCGATATTTGTGTCTTTTTGTTTATGTAAAATCGACTGCTTCCAAATTAAATGTATAAATGGTAAAGAATCGTGGTGGGAAAAAAACCAAAGAAAAGAGTCAGTCATGTTTATCTTTCACCACAAAACAAATCGACTGAGTTGATTTGTCAAGGTCTCTTTAAAACGGATTTCTATTACACACGCACAAACACCCGTAAAACCCTACATATCGGTTATGAAAAGAAATACATCGAATTAGCAGAGTTCATAGCATTGAGCTAAATTAGAATGTGGAATAGTTTTCCAGGGAAAAATCAGTAGCACTTCAGACAGAATGGAAATAATTTATACAGTAAGATAAAAGTGTTTTCGTGTAATACATTAGTTTATACGAATTGTTTGTACATTTTTGAGTAAACAAGTAAACAACAACAAAAAATAAACTAGAGTGAACCAGTAAATAAAACAAATGAAAATTAAATTGAATAATAACAGATCGGAGACTTAATAAGACTTGAACCACACACATCATAAAAGTGTACCCACTTATTACCACCAGCCCTTTCTATGAGGTATAGGAACAATAGGTAGTAAATGTATGTATTAGTAAATAAGAATAGATAGATAGTGAGTAGCATAATTACTCACTTTTTCTACTGTACATCATAATCACATGGATTTATTGTTACAGTATTTTCCTAGTCGCTTAGTTTTATTCTATGTCAAGCATACACATAATAATATACTCCGTCCAATATCGCCGAGACTGTATATGTGTACAAATATTATCATTACTATTAACATATGCAACTGAATAAAAATTGAGACTACTGAGAAATTACATTTCATGAAGAGATGAATAAATAAATGAAGAATATGAAAGTATGTACTAATACATACGGCTTTGTGTGTGTGTATGTGTACAAACATTCCTGTTAATCAAAAAGCTAATTAAAATGCTGTCGCCAAATCACAGGTTTCATTTGTTTTAGTCTGTTTGTTATTACCTGTATCAATTATCTGTAAAATATATTAAAAAAGGGAGCAAGAAAAAGACAATTGAAAATATGATAGTAATATTGATCGCATTACTAAAATTGTTATTATTATAAACGCGTTAAAAAAATTACGTAAAATCACATTACGGCACACGCACAATGTGGCTTAAAAAAATCAATAAGGTATATACACCAATAGCAAAACACACATGTATAACAGGTGTACAAACATGGATGTATGTTTGTGTGCTGACGTGTTTGCCAATATAATAATGTGCAATGTGTATTAAGAGCACAAAAAAATACAAGAATTTTTATTGAGGTTCATAAACAAAAAGTTTATAAACACAGAAAAACTAGACTGTAACCTTAAATCATAAGATTTTCTCAAAGCGATAAATTTGAGAGATTTCCATGTGAATCTAAAGTATCATATTCTCTGAGCTAGACAGTTTAACTGAACAGTTTAACTGAAGAGATTTTAACGTCATCCTAGACATTTACAGGGTATATATATATATATATATATATATATATATATATATATATATATATATAATCTGTGCTATAAAATACAGCGATCCGTAAAATCCACAAACTATTACAGTAGTCACTGCAGAGTTTGTACAGATTATTAGATATTGTAGATTACACCACAGAGTGATCAGATTTAAAAATTAGTGGTGAATCAAGAAGGATTGAGCATCTATTTCATACCAGAACAAGACTTCGTAACAGTATGCATTCAAAACCCAAACACAAATCAAACCCAAGAACTTCAGATCTCCCTCATTTATTCAGTTGATCCTTGCTGGATATTTCTAAAAAAAGATCTTTCTTGATTCATTAGTGTAAATACATACAATCCATAGTGATCACAAAATACTAGAAAACTGAGAGTTACCACAAACTAATACAGTCTAGTAGCTAGAAACTTAATCGATAGAGGCAATATTGTCAACTTTCTTACAGGACTCAAAATAACTAACAGACAAAAAGTGTGGTTTCATTATATTACGTACAAGCAGTTTATTGTCCGAACTTAGTGACGATGTTCTCTAAGTCTGATTAATTCAGGGCACGACTAAAGGTTCTTGTTTAAAGACGTTTAAGCGTACTGAATTGCACAATAAAACACTAACCTCAACGTTTTAGGTCAAGTAAAGTGAACCACTGAAGGGTCAGACCGGATCAATGTGATAGGCGTTTACTTATCGATCATCATTAACCATTTCATCCACTTCAAATGATTTTTTTCTCTGATTCCTGATTCTTATTCACCTTATTCTTAAAACTGTAAAATTTTCGGATTTTTTATAATTATGATACAGTCTATTTTATCAATTTTCGAATTACAAGTAATAACTATCTCAATTGCATTTTATTTTCTATATCTATCTTCAAATGACCTAACGCGTCTACATGAATTAGCAACCCTTGTCAAATCAATTTATAAGTCACAAATGTTTATCATCTAATCTTATTTCATACTTTAATAAAAATATGGTTATGAGCAGTTGACGATAACCTACGAAATAGAAATGAATTTATACTATTCTACATAAGTTGTTGTCTTTGCTTTCTATCCAGATTCACTAAAGGGACTAATTAAACAGAGTACGTAACTGTTTGAAAGTCAAATCTATGTGAGAAAAGTTGTTTATGCGTCAAGGTATGAAAGCATCTTAGAAATAATTTAAAATGATCTGTAGCTCGACTTAACCAAGTATTTCAGTTATTCTATATAGACTACTAATTTCACATTCACATATATTACACATTCTTTCATAATATTTACAGGAAAAAGGGAAGAAGATACTAGGTGGTAGTATTTTAAAGATACTTCACTAGAGTTAATTCTTCAAACAACAATGAAAACATTTCCAGAGAAGAAATTTTAGCTTGTAAACATCATCGTGGAACGTCAAAATCACCCATACAATAAAATCAGTAACCTGAATAAATTCACATTTAAAGGTTGTTTAATTCCATTTATTATAAAAATTCACTAGAATAAAGGGTGTACAGATAATTTTGAAATTAAGACTAAAAACACCAAGTGAAAAAAGATACACATGATATGAAACAATCAAGAGTAGACAGAGTACGAAACCTTACATGGGTTATCATACTTTTATTGATTAGACATGTGCTCTAACATTTCCGAAATTGCAGAATTATGAATTAACTCCGTAATGGTTATCGCTAACAGTGCAACATCAAGAAACAAGCCGTTACATAAGGTTCACAAGGAAAAACAACCAGTCAGCTGATAAATTTGCAAGAGGTTAACACAATAACCCAGTGCTTTAAAAACTTGACTAATAATAAGTGGATAGTGGTTTCCAAAATTCATAAACACGTATATTGGTTATCAAAAGTGAATAATATCTTTAGTTCTTTTCCAATTAATACAGCTCATAGCCTACTATCTGTATCTAAACCTAGTTAGTTTATGTTATCTTATAGAGTAAGTTCGAGAATTAAGCATTCGTGAAAAAAATGACCGAATAATTTATTTGCATCCACTACAATAGTCAGCAGTAAAACTACTCATTTAACAATTTATCATATTACCCACCAATTAAATATATGTTTACACGAAAAGATACACATGTTCTAAACAGTAACTTCTGTCAATCATCCAAAGTCATTTATTATTGGTAAATTGGTCTAATACATCACATAAATTGATTTGAGTAGTAAAGAGACTCAGCTCACCACACTGACTGGTTTTTGACTGGCGTTTATTTTGTTCAATACTTAATGAAGAGACTATAGGATACTGACTGATAAACAGTACATTACTCAACAATTAGTTCATTTTTGCTTGTATTTTTCCCTCTTGATATTAAGGACTGCAACGGATCGGTTTCATTGGACATGGGTACATCGTAAACGGACTGCTTCGATATTACCAAGTTGCATAGTGCCTATGAGTGCGAACCACGAGAGACATCTCGTTCTATTTAGGACTTCTTAAATGGATATACCTGCAATTAGGTGCTGATTTTTGTATTGAGACTCGAACTTGGCACTATTTTGCTTCAAACGCCTGTGCTATCCACTGAGCTATTGAGCCCAGACTGTTATAAATCCTTAATAAAATATTTCCCTTCATCATTAGTAATGACCACTCGTATATCAATGTGAATTATTTCATAATTAAAATTCAAGCTTTTTTTAAAATTGCGACTTTAGATCTGAAGTTGACAAAGTATGATAAGACATGAATGAGCAATTGTCCCAAATTATGATTATTTATTGATAAACAACAGGTGATTCATTTCGAAAGCCTAAGTGATCAAAATTATTGAGCTTACTGTTCAATCATTATTACTTCTAGTCAGTCAGTCAGTTGTACACAACGTAGAATACGACACATATGGGTATCGATTCAAGTTGCCTTAGCACAATAACAGAGATCCATGAAATTATTTCAAGACGTATCGACGAGTGGTAGAAATGGCAACAGGATCAGTAAAAGTAGGAAAGATTAGGCATAGAAAAGAAAAAAAGGTTATGAAGTTTCGGGAACTAGGTTATAAAGAAAGACAAGGAGTGAATGGATTTGGACTATTGCGAACGATTATGAAATATGTCACCCGACGTTTCTAACCACTCTAACCATCATATTAACCTTAACCAAGTAGTTCAGACCTACTAACGAGGCTCAGGAAAAGTCAGTAACTTGACGGGTTGATTCCCGGTCTTGGTTAGGTCACCTCTAGCATTCTTCCAACCTGATACACTACACAGCATCAGCCACTGAGGCAGGCGGTGGTTAGGCATAGGCAACGCAACACGTGTCCCAACTAACTATGCTGGTGAAGATTCATTAGCTCATTGATCGTTTCGCAATATTTACCTAACACCCTGTGCGAAACCTCGAGACTGCTCACTCGGTGGTGCCAAAATACACGAGCGATGTTTTGAAGACACTTATAATCACATATCCTCTATTATTAATAGCCATGTCTCACATCCACGAAGCAGAACAGAGCGACCTGTTGGGCATAAAATGAGTCCTTTGGTTAACAGACAGATATCTCGTCTACCAACCAAGCGATATAAACTGTCAGGGTCAGCTGAGCTTTCTGAATCTATGTCGGGATTTCGTCAAATATTAGTCAATACGAACAATTGAAACTCCTAAGATAGGAGTCAATAAGCTCAACTACTTCACTCCCTGTCATTCACTCATCAGGCGCTGATGCAGGCCACGATGTCCGACTGTTGTTCTTTTACTACCTTTAATGATAACTCTTCTGTTTATTTAAAGTATTCATAACGTATTCTATAAAATATGAACTAAATGTAATTCGATTTAACGATGATTTCCATTTACCACGAGATCATTAAATTGCTTTTATTGTACATGAAGTAAGAATGTAAATTACAAAGTTATAGTGTTGTGCTTCATCAAATTTCAACAAGAAAAAACTCAATTGAATATTATTTATATAAAAACTAAAAACACTTAAAAAGCTGTTCTATGAAATTTTTCATTCAACCAATTCAGTGACGTAAATGTCTATGCGATTGAAATACACCAATCATATATATATATATGAGAGAGAAAATCTTGACGAGCAAACACAAAAATGTTTGTATTTTTCTTACGTCTTTTTGTGTTGAACTTATTATGCAAAATGTGTACCATCTATGGATACACGAGTTTATATTTGAATCTGTAAAAATTAAAAGTGTTGATATGACCAGAAGAGAATATATATACAGAAACACAATGAATTTATCTTATTTTCTTATGAAACACAAATACATAAAAATCTTTCCCAAAAAATTACTATATATAAGCAATTGAATGAGAAATCGGGTGACAACGTTGATTAGGGAGACCTATGAAACTAAAATAAACGTTTAATCGACTACATAGCTCGTATCCCATTTAATTGATTTGAATGAATTTCGATAGCCCATTGCACATGGTTATGTACTAAGCTTTATGTCAGATTAATTATGTACGAGGACTATGGGATTACATACTGCTTGCTATTTGGCTTTCAAAACCAAAGTAGACAGAAATTAGTTTGGAATTACAATCCAAGCGGATGAAGATTAAATAAGTGGAAATTTAATCGAATTCTACTCTATGACTAGTATAAGATCGAATAAGGAGTAAGAATAATAGTCAAGCTCATCTACTTGATCCTAGGTCAAACTTATTGATATAAGGACTTCTAGGAATGCCCAAATTTAAATCTGGCTTAATTTTGAATAGAAATTTCGAAAATTGAAAAAAACGATGATGTTTCGAAATATACAGGTTATGAAGCGTCATAATATACTTATATCCCAAACAAAAGAAACTCAAAAACATTCGATCATGATCAAAACTTAAGGTGAGGAATTGCAGATGCATCACCGATGTCGTCATAATACAATCTTTAGGCTTTATCTATCGTAAAAATAAAACAGAGTTAATAGAAATACTTGTTTTCTTTTTCTTTGAGTCCTATCAAATTGTATCGGTTGGTTGGAGATTTTACAAAAAAACTACATTTAAAAGATTAACATTCAGTGAGAATTCTGTTCTTTATCCATACCATTTATCCTTATCAACAGGTTGTAATTGATGGTCAAATAGATGGAATAGTTTCTATGGTTTTAGGTTTGAATATCTGTCAAAATAATTCACTCCAACTTTTTCTTCATTCGATGATCATTTTTATCCAAGTAGGAAAAACATTACATTCGAAGATTAGCTCAAGTCTAAAATTGACTCATTATTGTTAGTGTTTTGCGTTTCATCTCAATTCTTTTTTTGAATTACATCAATAGATTTCAAAGTCAGTTTATTCTAAAAAAAGAAAATTGTTTCAATATCTACGGCAGTCACTCTGAAGATGTTTCATTCCCATAAAATGTATATTTTTTGTCATAACCATTTAACATATAAGGCGTTATTATAAACGGAACCTGATTCGATCAACGAACAATTGGATCGCCCATCCGGGACTATACAACACCTTTATAATGTGAACAGTAAATGTACAGTCGTTTAGCGTGTTATGTACACGTAATATATTAGGCTCTATATACACAAGATCTTGGTTAGTAAATATTTGCAAATTATTTATGAGGTCATATTCATGAAGCTGTAGTGAAGAATGAAACGGCCAATTACGGAAAATAAAATTAGGTTAGGTGAAAATACTGCTAGAAAGTCTGTCCGCATTATTATTAACATTACCGTTATTGTCTGATAAGTATATTCATAATACGTGATAAAAGGAATCTAGTTGTAGTTTATACATAGGAAACATCAAGAAAACATACCTCGTCTGACGACTGACGATCCTCTGTTTTAAGTCCAGTGAAATCAACAGATGATGGACGAGGTATATAATGTTTAGCTGATAATGGTAATGTTGATGATGAAGACTTAACTGAAGTAATATCTTCAATTTTAATCGTAGCTTTAGTACAAGGACGATCATTATTGTTATTATTTGTAATAATATTCGTGTTATTATTATCATTGAGGAGATTATCAGATGGCGAAACAAATTGCATTTTTGATATTCTTTCAGGCAATAGCTGATTCTCATCATGAAATTTATATTCCATTTCACGCTGATCATACTTGCTTGTGTTCGCATCATCATCACTTTCGTCATCGTCATCATCATTGTCGAATTCATTCCAAATGGTTGATCTCATTGAAAACGTTTTAGGCGTCTCCATAATAGGTAAACTTGATGGTGGTATACGCACTAAGGGATAACATGATATATGAGATCTGGGCACAAGGCCTCGTTGACCTTCAGAATTTTCAGCTAACATCCATTCTATATCACCAGGTGGCTCACGATCAACTATAGTGAGAAGTTCATTTGGTTTAAGCGGCAATTCATCTGGTTCTAAATGAGCATCTATGGAACCTGGTCCAGCTGCTTCTATTCCACGAGGAAAAAGTGCATAAACCCGACCAGATGCCGCAGAACCAAGACGTTCATGTTGGACTGAATGTTATTTTTTCAAGGAAAAAATCAAGAAAAAGAAGTCACTCAACTAACTGAGGTAAACGCTATTTAAAACAATTTAATAAACCGAAAGGTGTCCGTTTTAATTAAGAACTATACGTCATTGGGCAGTAATTTTCTGAACAAAGAACTTGCAAAGTTTTTTACCGGTAACATTAGAACTTCTCGCTCAAATAATGAATTTATTTTCTAAGATAAATCCTTGGAAAACTCGTACACGAAATACCAACTGAATACCAGCAACAATGATAAAATATCAATTAAATAAATGAACAGAAATATGGTTGTGGAATATCGTGGCTTGATGTATACTGTTGAGGAGTCCTATACTGGGACGAAACGGACGTTCAGTGCTACTAGATTTTTAACGGTGATCTGGTTAAGATCAGTTTATGATTTAAACAGTAAAAGCACTGATCAGCCGTAAAGAAGTATGATGAAGATGATAATGTTAATCTAGCATTTAATGTAGTCGTTATCGAGTTCAAGAAACGATTAGAGCCACTTTACTAAACAATCTTTAATTTATTAGCATAAACCTTTTTTGCACTTCTTAAACATAGTTTTATTGTAAAAGTGTTTGTACCTTTCTACTTGTTTAAATTCTTGTTAATCAGTCAGTCAGTCAGTCAGCGACAACGTAGGACCAGGGATTATTGATACAATAATGCAATAACCTATATTTCTATGGCTGAGGTTATTCACAACATTTTCACTGCTCAACAGATGTATCATATTCAGTAATTTCGGACAATCCGTCCAGTCAGTCGGTTAGTGTGGTTTTAAGGCTTACAGCTAATTATATTTGTGGTCTCCATTCCGAATTCCATGCAGTAGTAAACTGAAATTTTCGTAGTACACAGCGGGGGATCTTTCTTCAGAAACCTGGAATGAAGTCTTCAATAGAAACTACACTTCAATATCCAGCACTCATCCACTAAACAAGTGAAAAAAAGTTCGAAAATGCTGAACACAACATGATCATTGAATATTGAAAAAACTGTGAATAACCACCGCCATTTTGTTATAACATGAAATTCTAACTGCAATTTTTTATATGGTAAATGATTATCAAGATAAACTGGGATTACTTCTTTGAAAAAAAAACTGACTGACACTGAAATATCAAAGATCAACGTAAACACATACATACATACATACATACATACATACATACGGCGAACTTCCTTAATAAAATACAAAACGTGATGATTCATGCATCTATCAAACTCAGACATAATTATTAACATTAAGATTGGAAAGTTATTTGACCTTTGAAACAGTATAGGTTATAAATTAAAACCAAAAGTGAAAATCAAACAAACACGGATGATTGATAACTCCCTTGAATTAATTGAAAATAATCACAGATAATTATTAATTGGCAAATATCGGCGACCTGATTGGTTAGTGAATTTTTAGTTAGCCCAACACATAGAAAATGTAGCTAGCCAGTGATTGAAGGACACTGGTTCAGATATGCATGTAACAATGTTTTTTTTTATATTGAGATCATGAATCAATCAATGTTAAACGATCATTTAAACAATTTTCATGAATATGAATATAGGTGGAAAATAGAAACTATTAAAATCAATCCAGTGAACCTAATTGTGAACTGATTACAAAATTATTTAAGTCTTATCACAATAGACGTAAAAAAAGATAAGAGTGGAAAAGTACAAACTTTTCTGGCATAGTATTGAGAGGAAGAGAAAGCTATTAAAATTATTCTAACGATAATTTTAATGAGACATTCTTACTAATGAATAAATAAACAACTGCCGGTGATATTTGGTGAAACTGATGATTAGATTTACCAACATTCTAGTACAGTCGATAGGGATTTGAAAACACATATATAATCAGCAGTAATAGAGAAGGATCCTTAAAAATAGAACAAATTCAAACAGCTCAAATACCAAACCAACATAAAGAGTAACAATGATGAATTTATACTTAAAATCGTTTGTGAAAAGAACGATTGTTCAGTTAAGAATTGGCTCAGTATTATCTTAAAATCTATGTCATTTTCTAGAAGTCTGTTAAAACAAAGTGGTTAATAAAGCTATGAACGTGAGAACAATTTACACAGAATAAACACACCACTTACAATATAGATATTCTTCACATTCAGCTTCTTCATCTCCTTGATCACATTTTTCCAAAGGAGTTTCCTGGTCCGATAAAGTACGAGCGTGTAATGAAGCCCCGTGTTCAACTAGTAATTTAGCTAAAGGTACATTTCCGCAAGATGCAGCACAATGAAGTGGTGTCCAACCATCTGTATCACCTGCGTTAACATCAGCACCAGCTGTAAGTACAAGAAATTCAGCTACATCCACACGACCAGCACATACGGCATTATGTAATGCAGTAATACCTTCGTCATTTGACTCAGAAACATCAGTAACCTATTTTTAAATGGAAAATCAAACAAGCAAACTAATGAACAAAATGTGTGAATAAAAATAACAAATTAGTTGAGAGTCAAATATTTGTACTACGAAACCTTGATTTCCAAAAAATATGCAAAAAATGCTAATCTAAAATAAGGAATTTACGTAGTGACATTTAAAGTGTACTTAGCATAAAGATTCCATACATTACTTTAGTTTAATTCATTTGTATTGCTTGTTTAAATCTACTCATTGAAGTTTAAGATTGCAATTGATCAGTTTCTCTTTGGCATGTGTGCATCCTGTGGCGATTGCCTCGATATTGCCATTAATTGACAAGTATTATAAGCAGAGATGGATCGTAGCTAGCTGTGAAAGAGACTGATCAATTGCAATGCTAAAAATCAATGGTTAGATTCACACAACAAATAAAAATGAATTAAATTTCATCTCAGTGCACAAACCAGTGGCTATCTGAACTTAGTGATTAAGTAGATAACACGATGGCGTTTTAAGCGAACGCTACTGGGTTCCAGTCCCGGAGTGAACATCAATTCTGGGATGCAGGTACATCCGGCTGACGAGTCCCATATAGGGCGAAACGCGCGTCTTGGATCGCACGGCTAACCACCACTCATTTTTATTTATGATTACTTTATTAATTTGCTCTTAAGTGGCTTAAATTAAGTCACGAAACGTCAGAAATACAGTTTTCTACTCATTAGGGTATCACAAAAAAATATTTATTATAATCATTTCAGTTTATCTGTTCAAAAGACAAGCAGATTACCAGCAACTTGGGTAGTACATGTGAAAAATGGTTAATATAATTATGACAGTTATATAACTTTGATCACTAGAACTGAGAAAAAGAGAATGACTCTAATAACAATAATACGAATATTTAGAAGTATCGCTACAATCGCATCAAATTTGGTTTAACAAAGAGTCAATTTAATTCACCATCAAACTAACAGGACCAATCGTTTTTTATTATAAAAATATTCTTTAAATTCTAGTAGCTTATTCTTATATGAATAAAGAACCCTTATTAGCATGATGATTATTGAATAAATTATAGATTATATCTAACACCCTAAATAGGTCAAAATATTGATAAACTCAAGAGTTCAATCATAAAAAAAACTGGAAATATCTCACTAACCTCAGAAGCTGCTTTTTTCACTAATTCCAAATCACCTTCCAATGCAGCATCGAGCAATAAAGCTAATGGATGAAATCGTACAGAATTCGATTGGCCTGATGAAGATGTTAATGATTGAGTTGTTTCAGTTATACCATCCAAGCTAGAACTTTGTTTTGAGGTAGGTGGTGATGAGGAAGATTTTGATTTACGTAGAATCGACTTAACTTGTCTTTCAATGTAATTACCTAAAATACAATTTTTTTTAAAAAAAAAAAGACAAAATAATTCATTCGACAGAAAAAGAATGGATGAAAAAAATTTCAACAGTATTAACATGGTAAACTTATGAGCTCATAAGCTTAGATTCAATGATAACTCAGATATATTATGAATATTACCTTGTATCACGTTGATAACATTACATATAACCATAAATGTAAATTGATTCAAACATAGAATGAAAAAATACATTTAAATGACGACATATTTATCCATACAACTGTTTACAACAGTAAACAATTGTTTGAATGATTGATGCATAGATGTTTATATTCCATACTCTTAGTTAACATAAAATTTCTTTATCCTATTCTCAATCGATTATCACAACACAAGTAGAAGAGCCAACCGATTTTACAACTCTGCCTTTAATACGGTAGCAACGAGTCAGTCATTATCAACACAGAGATTGTTATAGACGTCTCTCTGCCCAATTTCTCATATCGCATCAAGTAGATGAGATAAAATATATAAAAAGATAATCAGCAAGCGTAAATAGTAGTAGTATCAATAATAGTAAGAAAGAAAAGAAAACACAATACAAAAAGAAAGGATGCATGCTAAGAACAAAAAGTATCACATAATATTGAAACTTAAGACAACAGAAGATGAAGAGTGAATATGTCTTTGCCACTGTGATCTATTTGGGGTTATGTCAAACAATATTTCTAGACACTGATTCCTTTTGTCGTGTGGACTCCAACCAGAGAGTCTGCATCTTCCAGTATAGATCAGTCGAATCAATCACTAACTTCATGAACTCATTCTATGTCTTGTCTTCGCCCCCGCTCTTAGTGAAGTTGAATTTGCTTTGGTAACATTGATATACTTAAGCCAATTACGATGATAGGGGTTTCCAATAAGAAACTCAACAGCTAAACAGATTTTTAAAATTCCATTTACAGTTGTCTTCGACTAGTCGTTTATGAGTTACATTCCTTTGCAAACTTAAAATATTAAATTCTAATACAGGTTATGTAACCATACTACCGATCACTGAAATAAATACATATTCACTTCTATATTTGCTGCAGTTTACAACGTCTATCAATCTGTAATTCATCTATCTATCTAGTATTGAGAAAAATAGAGATAATCAAATGACAATGTATAATCAATTTGAAATTATAAATGTGAGTCCATTTAATACGAGGGTATCATTTGCTTTATGTCTATTAAAATGACTCATTAAATTGCGGCAAGTTTCCATCATGGTCCCATACTAATAGATGATTTTTTCAAAGTGAATATGAAATTAATATCACATATATGGTTACGTGACAAGGAAGATAGAATTTTGGCATCTCTAGATGGATGACACAATTATAGTTCTAAAAAATTAAGGATAAAGTATAGAATCTATAGTAAAAAGGGTTATACCGTTTACCAAATAGTCACTTATACAGTGAAAAAAGTGGTAGTAATCCATTCTCAGAAGGCTGTGTTACTGAAGTTAAATGGAAAGTGTATATTCAGAATTATCATTATCAGGCAAGTATATTAATAATTTGTTGAGCTGTGTTCTATTACAATAGAAAACGAGTTTAGTTATATATTTGATCTACAAAGCTAAAACTATTCACTCTCGTGATATCTTCCAGAGGTTTCAAATTATCTAAGATCCACTTAGTACAAATAAATAAGTGAAGTAAATAACAGTCTCAACTACCTTAAATTCTATGATCACACTACAACGACGTGAAAACGATTGCAGGCATAAGTTTGTAACAAGTATATAATACAAAACGAATATTAAGCAGTATCAGTTCCGTTTATGACATTCAAACGATTGTCTTCATCTAACAAAACAATTTGAGCTGTTTACTGTTATTTATAGAGTGGATACTACAATAGACAGTCTTCATTTACTTATAACAATAAGGTATAAATACCTAGATCAAAGTATTTATTTATGAGTATAGGAATATACAAGAAAAAAACTCACAAGAGCTATTATTCATGCTGACATTTACTCCGTGTTCTTCATCTACATAAACCATAATTCCTGGGGAAATTTCTTGTTTGTTCACCTCACCACGTTGAACGATAGCAGTGGTGATAGCTGAAGGAGAAGTTATATTGATTGTAGTATGAATGGTAGCATTAGTTGTATTTATTGTTGTAGTTTCAGGAGTCATTATCGTTGTCATCTGTAAAATAGATGTTGATTTTTTAATTTGTGGTTGTTGATGTTCTGACTTTACAGTATGGTCGGAACCACCTAGACCACTATCTACATCACCAGAATTTTGTTTCTGTTCATCTTCAGGTGAGTCAAACTCACTGGATAATAAAGACAATTTGTGCTCATCGTCTGGTTGTATATCTATACCAATTAGTTCCAATGAAGACGAGGATGACGACGGTGAAATGGATGGGGACGATGGAAGTAAACTAGTGGTTGGATAGACAGAAGTGTGAACTTTTTGGTCAGGAATTTTGTCGTCATTTTCATTAGTGATTACATCTGGCTCATATGATTCGTTAGGATGATATATTACAGAACAGATTTGGTCTGATGATTCGGTGTTCTTCACAATCTGTTCATTCGTTTTCATTGAATTAATGTTATATGCTTGTTGTTGGTGGTGTTCAGAGGTAACTGAATTATTTGACCATTCAGAAGATGGTATCGTTGGTGTTGATGACTGAAGTGACGGAGATGATGATTTCACATTTAATTTGTTCACACCAGCTAAATAAATTTCACTAGCTGCACGTTTATATTTTTCAACACTGTCACGGCATATACGACGCATATATGTATCATTAATTACAGCACGTGATGCATATCTTGGTGGAGCTTTAATACGTGGAATAGGCAGTGGGTGGACTGTGGCAGGTGATAGTATATTATCTTTATTACTAATGCAACTAATATTGTTGTTTGTAGTGGTATTCGGGCTCCAAATACCATAACCGGGATGTAACTGCATGAATGTGCGGAAGCATGACCGACGACTAGATGTAGGTGGGCTACTAGCTCGTGTAAGCACTGAACTGAAGGCATTGTTTGATGATGTCGCACTAACAATTGTTGTTACTGGTGTTCTTGATATAACAGGAGTTGAATGGGATATGGGAATATGTGGAAGGGTAGTCGAAGGAGGAGGAGAAGAATGATTATCATGAACACTTGGACTTGCGTCAATGAGCCTATTTTATAACGAAAATATACAAACATGAAAAAACGGTGGATTTTTTTCTTATACACAAAATAATGAATTACAATAATTAAGACTCCTATTTGGGTTAATGGCAATTAACTGATCGAATAACATGGATCGGTGATAAAAATTTATCTCTTCAATATGATCAATATTTAAACATAAATTGTCAAGGAAATGTATGAAGACAGAAACTATTGAGTTTAACAGTATAAAAGAAAACAAACAAACATTATCGAGAGAGATTCTACATTCGCAAAATGAAAGGGAATTAGAAAAGGCCTGATCCATAAAATACAAATTCCACTTTACGGATATCCATTGCCTGTTATAAAGCCTCGGGAAGTGTGGAGTTAAAACATCAAGAGCCACTCACATAAAAACACGATGTGTAACCAGTTGTTCTTTGGACTCTATGGTCATACCACCTAGTCACCAAGACCACCACTAAATCAGTTACCTTTACAGCTACAATTAAACTAGTCTAATGATTCTTGCCGATTACGTCCAAATATTTACTTTTATAAATACTATTTTTCTCAAAAGCACATATAATCAAAAATGACAGAAAGAATTATTTCAAGCAAAAAAAAAATTTTGATACGAACCAAACAAACAAACTGTATCAACACTCTGAAATTAATTGACAAGATGAGACAGTTTATGATATGCTTGATGGCATTACGAGTTCACCTTACTCGATAAACGGAACGAAGGTAAAAGACACAGTGACACGATAGGCTATTCTAATCCGTTGTCTTCGACCCTGCTAACTAGATCAAGAAGTCTTGATGAGGAGTAGAAAATGTATTCTACAAGCACCCAGAAAGTACGAGGTCACTAAGCACACAAATCAAGCTTATTTATACAGTGATGGAAACGCCCTTGGGAGAGCCACAAAATAGCGTCAAGGATTTCTGAGTGGGAAATGTAAGCTGTAGGTCAACTAGGCGTTTCATGGCGAGAAAACATAAAATTCAAATTTTCAGAATAAAATTACAAAATTAGGACCTTTTCTAAGTGAGTTCTGAGGATCTAACGTCCTCATCAGTCTATATTATCGTTTTAGAATATACTATTGATAAAGTAAAATGTCATGTTATTAACAACTTCAATCATTTCAGGTTAAATCGAATTAATAAATATACAACGATGATAACAGTAAATAATATTCAGTTATATAATACTACGAATAAAAGCTTTCAGTTATATTCAATTTACTAAAGAAAGATATAGTGTAAATAACATGAATAACCGTAGGCGGAATATGAAGAATGAAATTACTATGATATAATATTTAGATAATGACCAAACCTCTTGCATAACATATTCAACAATGTGATTTAAATACTGCGGAACAAAAATGGATAAATAATTAAATTGTGAACAAGATATATAATATTGCTGGAGCAAACATATACCGATAACTGGTCCACTACCTACAACGATAAGATTATCAATGACAAGTGTTTTTTTTTAGCACTTGATTGGAATAAAAAGAAAACGATCAACCGAAACATTATCTTCTGTAGGTATGTCATCTTTGCTTTTTTTTTTTAATCGAAAAAAAATAAATTTACGTGGACTGCCGAGTCTTATGAAAAATAGCAAATCAGACTGTTGTTTTCCGGTTAGTTTAATATTAGTAGTCTTTAAAACTTACATTAACTGATAGTTATTAGTTGGCTTTCATTTCTCCATTTAAGAGAGAGACAATAATAAAACCACACTAGATAAGGCTTAATGAGTACTTTTATTATTAACGTACTTTTTAAAATACAATACACAGTTAAGAAATTGTAATTCAAGGGACTTGAAATGCAGAAAAAAAACAAGTTTCCTATTTCATTGACACTTTATGATTTTAAATGATTTTAACAAGATATTATTTCAAACGGTTAATTACTCAAGAAGCACCTTTACAAGGAATGATGATTTACAAGCATCGGAACGATGAATATATAATAAATTATTCGTTAATATTATATAGTGTACAACTCAATTTAAAATTTTAAAAAAATAATAATGCAACTCATTTATCAATTAAAAATCTATGTTTTTAAGTTTTGAAGCACACTATTTATGTGACAGCTATTACGGTACTACTAGGTTGTTCAAAATGGATTCGTTGGAGTTGGTTCCGAATACACCAATGAGTATTTTAACTAATTAGTAACATAATATGCTTTAAAAATAAAACAGAAACGATGTGGAAGCAATTATGACTGTAAAAAGTCTTGTGAAAATCGCTCTGCAATAATGAAGAAAAAAGCTAGTCTATATTAAACCAGGGTTGTAAATATTTGAACAGTTGACGTCAAAAATAGATTCACTGTTGCAACTTAATTACGCGGTTTCTATTTTAATATACTTTAGTAACCGTTTCAATTAATGGAAAACTGTATCACTAATATTTTGATAGATATACGGACCATAGCATTTGTGACGTAACTACTCAGTAGTCAAGCACATGTTTTTGCTTTTCAGTTCCGAGTTACACTTTTTCCGCTACAATGACTACGATTTAGAACAGTTGTCAACACTGAAATAGATGGAACGACACAAATTCATTGAAAGTCGAATCCTTTGGCAATAATGAGTTTTAACTTTAGTATTAGTGACTTATGTATTAATGTAGAGCCATGATTAAAAAATAGTAAAAAGGGATTATTTCTTTGTGTAACCTATTTATTCATTATGGTAGTATTTAAATCTCTGAGCTAGATGGTTTAACTGAGGAGCTTTCATTGTCATTTTGAACAACATGAAATGTAAATAAATAATATTTCACAAATGAATCATATCATCGAACCTAAAAATAATTTATTAATACGGTAATAGATTATAATCCTACTAATATACTCGTTATAAATCTTTAGTAAAATGAATTCAAAAGAGTTTAAATGATGTGAGTATTGAAGAGTTTACAAATAAATAAAATGAACGCTAATATAGAATTTCTTAAGAATTACGTCAACTGATATATTACTATTTCTGGAATGAATGGCTATACCCAGTATATGACAAACAGAATTGTTCACGGAACGAGCTCGTTTTCACAACCTAATAGGTTTCCAAAGCTTAAAACAATGAATAAACTATCGTGTGAAGTCTACATATATAAGTTGTTTTTCTGGATAATATTAAAACATTGATGTTACGGTTAACTTCTGCAACTATAAGTTAGACGCTAGTTTCACTACCTGATGCCAGTGTACGATCGATTCACAGAGGATTTAATGTAAGACGTGATAATTGATGGGCTACAACAAATGGGACCATTAAAAAGTTCCTTTGTCATTGCGGTAATCAAATGACTTGTGGACTTCGTGAAGACTGTTATTTATGTTAGCAGATTTAAGTCTGCTAGAGTATGATTTTTTTTCGCTCGACCCAGATTGAGACTAAGGCAAACTATAATAATTGCCGCAAATTGTGTAATAACATTGGCTGCAACATTAACAGATGTCACTGACGCTTCAGATGTAAAGTGGTATGAGTATCGTAGAAATATATGAAAAATAAACATGACACGCTTACACAAGCGGAGAGCACACAAACAATAATGGAGCTATGTAGTCAAGGTTGAAATAGATTTTGAGACCTTATCACTGGCTTTAGAGGCCGAATATTATGGAGCCAAATGGATGAATTCCTTTACCATATGTATTACGAATTTATTAACTCTGAACCTCTTTCTAACCTTGACAAGTTTATGAATCATGTAAAAGAAGTGTATCTGCTGAGATTCTTCAGTTATGAACAAATATTTTTAACCTATCCTAGCTGTTTCCTGATTGACTAATATTTCTCAAGGTCATTTCGGATTCGTTGTCAGGCCGTCCATGAATTATAGTCTAGCCAAGTAACAATTAAATATCTTTAGATATATATTCAGGCGAACTACTCACAAACAATCAAGTAGTTAGTATTTCCCTTTGACATTTGCAATTGATCAACAGTCTACTACCAAGGATGAATTTTAGTTAATTTGTTCGCATCAATTTTGTTGAAATAAAACTTCTTTGTATGTTATAAACAGAAATTTTGACTTTTTTGTGAATTGAATTCAAAGTAATCAGAGTTTTAGCATTAGTTTAACAAAAATAGTACTAGATGATAAGACTGTTTATCATAATCTTCCCTCGCATTCTTCACGATACTTACGCCTGTTACTCCCAATGCAGCATAGATCGCCGACCAGCATTCTCCAACCCACTCTGTCCTGGGCCTTCCTTTATGGTTCTATCCAACTTTTTTCATTCTTCTCATGTCTGTTTCCATTTATTGGCCTGATGTGTTCTTTGGTCTTCCTCTTCAGGACCTTCAGGATTCCATGTAAGGGCTTGCCTTGTGACGCAGTCGGCTTACTTATTACGCCTGTTACTCCCAATGGAACATAGGCCGCCAACCAGCTTTCTCCAACGCAGTCGGCTGCTTTCCTCAATGTGTGTCCTATCCACTTCCAGCGCATCTTCCCGATTTCTTCCCCCTCTGAAATCTGGTTTGTTCTCCACCACAGTAGGTTGTTGCTTATAGGGTCCGGTCAACAGATCTGGAGCATTTTGAGTATACAACTGTTAATAAACACCTGTATCTTCCGGATGATGGCTTGCGTGTGTGATACAAGAGCCAGATCATCTGCAAAGTTTAGATCGTCCAGCTGCAAACTAGCTGTCCACTGTATCCCGTGCTTCCCCCACATGTTGACGTCTTCATAATCCAGTCGATCACCAGGAGAAAGATAAAGGGTGAGAGTAAGCAACCGTGCCTGACACCGGTCTTTACCTCGAACGAGTCAGTGAGCTGTCCTCCATGCATGATTCTGTAGTTTAATCCATCATAGGAATTCCCTATGATATTGACTATCTTCTCAGGTACACCGTAGTGTCGAAGAAGCCTCCATAGTGTTGTTCTGTCCACACTATCAAATGCTTTCTCGGAGTCAATCAAGTTGATGTAGAGTGATGAATCCCATTCAATTGATTGTTCCACAATGATACGTAGAGTTGCGATTTGGTCTGTACACGATCGATCCTTACGGAATCCAGCCTGTTGGTCTCGAAGTTGGACGTCGATGGAGTCCTTCATTCTGTTTAACAATACCTTTTTGAAGACTTTTCCTGGTATTGAGAGGAGAGTGATGCCCATGTAGTTATCACACGTGCTGAGATAGCCTCTCTTTGGCATTTTGATCAGAAGTCCTTTCCAGTCTCTTGGTAGTTGTTCTTCATCCCGAATCTTACTGAAGAGAATGTGGAGTATATCTGCGGTTACTGCTACATCTGCTTTCAGTGCCTCTGCTGGAATGTTGTCTGGTCCCGCTAATTTGACGCTCTTGATTTGTCTAATGGCCATGCTGATCTCTTCAATTGTTGGTGGGCCAACATTTATAGGCTATTAATGGAAAAATATACGAGTTACTACCTAAATTCAAGATTACTTTCTTCGGTCAGTAGTAGCAGATAAGAACAGAATGGTAGCATTAATTTTATACTAGATTAATGACGCAATGAAGAGATGTTCATCAACGGATTCGCAATGACATGTGAATACACATTTAGCCTTAATAAGTTGTCTTAAAATGACAATAACTTGGCCTAAGGTATTATTTTCCATTGGAGAAATGGTGTGCCCTGGACTTCGGCAACCGGAAGTTTTCATGTGTATACATAACAATCTTTCGAAGTTACTAAAAGTGATACTAGCCACCTCACGTGAAAAATATGTAGCTGATCATCAAATATATGAACTGTTTTATAGAGCTATCAAATCACAACAAACTCATATAATTCACAAGTGAGTTGTAAACGTCTCCTCTTCCCTTGACACACTCTTGATGAATGTTTTTATTAATTTGGTTTTCAATGATAGTCAATTTTTAATGTAAGAGGTTTGTGGTAATTATTCAAGTTTACAAATTACATCACATTGACCTAAATTAAGTAACCAATGAAGACCAGAGAGTAATAAACAGTTCTTTCATTCTAGTATGGGATTCACAATTAGTGCATGTCCATGAATCAACCAGCGTTCGAATCCAGGACCTTCAGATTTCGAGATCAAAGCCAAACTTTTAGATAATTCAGTCAAAATCCCGCGGACTTCCATCTCTAATTCCGACAATTTCTCGATACTGCGCGACTTTTGTTGAGATCATGTATAGGTACTGTTAATTCCTATAATATGAAGAAAAGGTTTTCTGCTGCTTTTGGTTTTCAATGACTGCCAAAATAAGTGAAGTTTGTGAAATAAACTTGTCTATTAATTATTCTTATCGATAAATTGAATGCGGTCAAATTGAATTCAACTTGGAAAAAAAATTAATGTTGGGATGACCCTGCAATTTTCTCGCAAGCGAAATGACAAGCTCATGGGTCATCAAGGGGCATTTCAACCAATCAGCGATTAATTCGAAGTTATGTTACTAAAATAACGAAAATGGAAAAGTCACATGTGGAGATCCTGATTGGCTGATTAATGCACTGCTACTATGTTTAGCAGTATTCTAGAATTTTCGGTAAAACTCAAGGACTCTTAAATTACTATAAAATCCCTATATTTTCTGTACATAAAGGAACCCTGTAGTAAAGTGTTTCTCTCATACTCGTGTCTTCTCTCTGGTGTTCAAGTCGCTGTGTAGTTCTAGTCTGGGGTTACGGAACTAGCTTAGGGAAGCGAAAATAGAGTTCAATCGACCAGACGTAACAATTAACAAAAATGAATCCATTCTATCTCGAGATTGATCGGTTGTTCATCAAAATAGTACAGTGAAGCAAATGCAATAAAATGAATTCAAATTGGTTTCACCTTGATTAAGACACATTGCTTTTATGATAGGAATAGGAGATAAACAAACAATATTGGTATAAGGTTAAGAAATCCCATTACAGTACATTGAGTGTTTGTAGGAATTTTTTCATATAAATATATTACTATTACTATGGGTAGTAATAGTAATGGTAGTAGCAATGAAAACTGTCAGTTTTATGAAATGTCAAATGATGTTAGATGCTTTTGGGTTCGCTTTACTTTACATAAAGTTTGTGTTACAAACAAATCGATAAAATTAATTTATATACATGAGAAAAATAGGAACTGAATACTTAAGAAAGAGACGAGGACCTTCTTTCTCACACACTGGTACTTTATTTCCTATATGCTGTTGGTTTTGCTGGTTTCTTTTTTTATTTTGAGTGTTAAGCAAATATCTCTTTTTAGAAGAGTAAATACAATTGGGATGTAGTGAAACAACTCTCATCAATAGGAAATTGATTTCGTGACAATAAACAAAGTAATGATATTATTTTCTTGGTAAAAAATCATAATAACATAAACAAAATAACTAATGAACTGATCGATAAATAGATACTAATTGTTCAATCTAGTTACCTTAAGAAATGAAGATAGTTACTACTATAAATGAATCGCAACGAAGGTTGGGATTACCAAAAAATATATGCTATGAAATATGCACACCCGCTTTCTCGTAATAAGGGATAGACTTATACCATTGTTAGAATTTAGGACTGAATTTTGATATATTTTGGTATATGTACATTCTGTGAGGACTACATCTATATACTCATCTTGTCAGAAATTATTGAGAAAGACACTGGGTTTGAGTAACAATGTGAACATCAACAGGGTAATGTAGCTACACTCAGGTGATGAGTCATAAACAAGACGAAATTAGATGCAATTTATCTATTCTCTCTCTCACTAATCTCCACTATATATATATATATATATATATATATATATATATATATATATAACATGTTCAGTTTAGTGAATAAGCAAAAGGAAACAATCCATTGTCCTATGACTGATTCTTTGGCTAAATTTAAACAGATTAGGTGTTTCAAATTCACTTGATATTGCTTACTTGAATCTTCCCATTGATCAGTCTCTTAAGTGTTTCATTATTTAACTTAATCATGGTAAGTTCGAATTTATTAGTGTTAATTTATCCTGGTGATTAATCACTTGTCATTTGGATAAACAATTCTTAGTTATATTATTCACCTCAAATATATCTTATGCATATAAACGGTAATTGCATTTCATTCAAGTGAATTTATTTGACTGGTCAATATACTTAATTGCTTGATAATTTTTCAGTTAAAGTTGAAAGTTTGGTTCTATCAGTAATTATTTATTTAATCGTTTTCGGTTCAATAAAAAAAATAAACAAAGTGAAACTTGGTCGAAGTGAACAACAGGGTGAATGACTATTTTGCGTTTTCTGCTTCAATATCAAGTTTTTCCTATACTTCATCTTTTTAGTGTTAGATGATAATTGTTGAAGTAGTTTGTGACAGTTGCTGTTATCGAAAGTCCAACAAAACTGTCTGTATTAGGATAGCTTAATCATTTCTTAATAGGCAAGTATCGTAGGTTAATCGGAAACTCCAATAGAAAATCGGTTTAAAACGATGTAACAATTAATAATGAAAACTGGTAAGCTAAATAAACATGGAGAACACAAATCGAAAGGAGAAATCAATATTACGGAATAATACAAACATGAAGTAATACTTAATAGAAAAATCTAGATAATAAGAAATTGAAACTAATGTAAAGCATTTCGCGTAAACACTGCACATTAGAATAGCCAAGTAATAGATGAATAAAACAGTTAAGAATAAGAACCCTTGAAATATATTTAAGCTTAATAATAAAAATGATATATTTATAATAACTCAATGAGTAGAAAAGTTGAATTTTATGACGTTTCGTAACTCAGTGTAAGCCACTTCTTATTCTCTGAAGAAAGTACGATGGAACTTGATCCATCACCCAATTATTCAGAATCAAATCCGTAATCAGTAATTCACAGTTTCAGTGTGAATTACGAAAATTAATTTTGTATTATTTAGTTTATACTATGAAATAGAATAGTATTAACGAATTGAAGAAATGGCAAATAGATTGTAAGAAAACAAAATGAATTGTAATTCATCGGCTCTCGTTATATGTCAATAATTCAATTCGTTAAATTGATAGCCGATGATAGGGTGATAGCGCATTACAAAGTGACTCCAGTTTGCACTGACCAAGTACAGATACTTACAACTCTTAGTAGAAAGCAGTCGTTAAGCATCACTGACTGATTAAACGATGTTTAGTGAAGCGGTGTTCACTGAAAACAGAGTGATAATCATTCAAAACATAAAAACCTACCAGACATTGGTTAGAATTCGATTCTAGCTAAGTAAAAGGCGTAATCGGCTAATAACTACAAGTAACTAATTTTATGCAAGCGAAAGATGTTATAACGCGAATATATAACGTGGGTATTGCGATAGGACTACACGAAATTCTACCGATTGACCAAATTCAGATATCCTAGTTCGATCCCAATACTGTTCCCCAACTCCAATAAATCAGAACACAGCCTCTAAATAAGAATTGTTTGTGAGGTCAGCAGCAGAACAAAAATGGTTTACAGACAAGGCATATTTATACAGTTACGATGACTATTATCAGTAACCAATGGAAAGGAAGGACACGTAAAGGTTATAATTAGGACGACTCAAAATTGACCAATAGGGAAACGACACATGAAAGTCATAGTTAGGACACTGTAAATAATGGCCAATAGGAAATAACATGCGAATTATGTGAAGAGTCTGAAAACATACCATTTTACATTCGAGATAATTTTTGGGATATTCTTGTGAATATCCTAACAAAAGATTAGTGAACAGTATCACTGTACAAATAAGAACGGTGGGTATTTTATAGATAATGCTTGATCGAAATCGAGATTTCAATTGACAAAAATTTGCAAATAAATGTACTGTAATTAACTCTGAAAGTAACCCGATAATAGAATAAATTGTGATTTCCAATAACAATCCACACTAAATAATTAAAAAGTCATTACATACATAGATAAGTACATAGACTTCAATAAGGGTCCAGGATAATGAAAAAGTATAAAATTCTTGGCAATATAAATCGCAACTGAATAAATTCATACTTACCTAGATTTTGAGTAGTTATGATAAGTTGAATAAGATGGTAGAGGAGCAGATGGAACAGTAACCGATGGAAGTGAACTCGAAATGTGAGGTGGTAGTGTTTTTTCCGATACAACTGAATTTACAAAGTGTAGATTACTCTGACTGGAAGACCATGTTTGTATGGGAGGTTTACGTCCAAACACT
This sequence comes from Schistosoma mansoni, assembly GCF_000237925.1. Lineage (NCBI taxonomy): Eukaryota > Metazoa > Platyhelminthes > Trematoda > Strigeidida > Schistosomatidae > Schistosoma > Schistosoma mansoni. The sequence goes on from NW_017386000.1 coordinate 518,124, forward strand.
AATGCGAATTGTCTGTCCAAACGATCTGCTTCAACAAGGCCATCATGCCATCGTTTCTTATCCTAAAATGGTTAGAAAATAGAATATTAAAAAATGGTGGTCAATTCCTTTCATTCAAAACTATTTGTTTAAATATTTCTAACAGTAATTTGTATTGGTTGTTTGGATCTTCTCATTGATGTTTAGGACTGAAATTGACCATTCTCTTTTCGGTACATGTGAATCCTTAGCGGATTGCCTTGATATTGTTATTAAGTCGAAAGAATTATCAGGAGAGATGAAGTGAACATCAACTCTAAGGTGGAGGCACGTTCAGCTGAAGAGTCCAAAATAGGACGAAACGCGCGTCCCGAACTCCATTGCTAGCCATTATCCATCTCTGCTTATAATTCTTAATAGTCGCTTTCTTCAAAATGGGATGTTTTTTTCATGAGAAGTAAAGTAAATAAATATTAAGAAGCTAAACAAAAAACTATGTTATAATCTTCAGTGTATTTATTTCCACGTTATTAATGTAAATTTCTCATCAAATGTTCCACCACTTTAACAAAAGATAAAGTATATCCCAGTAGAAAATCGGAAAAAAAACGATATGTATATGCATTTGTAGATACCATTCAATTCAATGTTTACATTTATGAAATTAAGAACACTTACTAGTTCAGAGAAAAAAGGTGGTTGCATAAAAGGTAGGTTAAGAGAAGAGGAAGAAGGAGTTTCATCCGATAAATGTATTGGATTAGTTCCAACTGTTACTATTGTCATTCCGGCTTGATTTATTGTTTGACAGCGTGCACTTGCAATCACATTATGCCATTGACTAATTAAAGTTAACATACGTTCAGCTTCATCTGCTCTTTGTCGGTAAACTTGTAAATCACGCTCCTTACCAGATAACAGTGATGCTAATCGATCGATTTCTTTTACTAGACAACATGAAGTTTCAATAAAAAACAGAATAACATCAGGCACATATATTGAATACACTTTGAATGTATAAATTAAAGCATGAAAACAATAGTAACAAGGAAAACAAAATTATTTCACATTCAAAAGCCAGTTGTTCGTTAGCTATTTCGAGAAGCATCAGAAAATCACATAGAATATGTGTTTAAACATCGAACACTCGAACCTTTTCTTTATTAGTGAGTTGTAATAACCAAAATTTAGATGGAAGAGGTTAGGACGAAAACGTAATTAAAACTGTAAATATCGTTCATTTTGCATGGGAATTCGATTCCGTGATAATAATCCAATGTTGGACATTTTCCGACATCAGTTCTCTACCAATTTCATCGGGTAACATTCATCTTCATTGTATAAAATGATATCGGTATCAAAAGTAATTAAAATGAAACAAAGTTAGAATATAAGTTATTTTCTCATCGATTGACTTCACGGAATCGAGCCGCTACAATTTACTCATAAAAGGAAAAAAGCACCCGATACAACAAGGTACCAAGAAATGAACCAAATGGAATGAAATGACATTACCGTGAATAAATAAATGACAGGAAATAAGAGTAGTAAATGTCGACGTGTACACTTCGCGTAAAAACACAAGTTAGAAAACCTTACTTGTTTAGGTGGATTATTTTAGTGGTCATAAATCATACAACAGAAAACTGAAGCAGAATCGCCATCAGTCTTTATTCTGAGCCAAATAACTTAAAAGAAAGATTACTTTAACTAAACACTTTCATATGAAATCATTTTCAAAACTTACTAGATCCAAATATTGATACTTCAAGTTAGAATATTCAATCAACTTTGGGATACCTTAAGGACTATTCAGTTGAGTCAGTCAGTCGTAACTAGGCGGTAGTTGAGCATACGTAACGCATGTCCCAATCATCTTAATCGATGAAAATATACAGCCTTATCAACCGATTTGTCATCTTCACTGAATACGCTACATCTAACCCTAACGTAGCCCACCTGGTGGCCCTGACATAAGCGAACAATGCTTCGAAGGCAACTATGATTTATGACGTGGAGAGCCGATCAAAAGTAGCCTAATAAGAAGGTCAATCGATAGTAATCAGCAGTGACCTGAAGGATAGGTGCATTTTATTAGCTAGGATTAGAATTATATATATATATATATATATATATATATATATTTGTGCATTTTATTCGGTAGCCCAATATACATTCTCGCTCACAATATACATTCTCGCTCAAGTAGTTAGTTGGGGAATTACCGCGCAACACATCGCGTACCAGTATTAGATTTTGGACACCGCCCTTCACAACAATATGATAAACACTTAATTTAAAGACTATGAATAGATTCGTGTATTAAATTATGATTTGGCAATTATACGAACTTGCTTTCCGAGTGAAGGTATATAGAGGTAGACTCAGGACCGACTAAACTCCACGTATTAGAGTCTATTGTTAAGAATATTGTTAATGTATCACAGTTAATTTCTTAACTCTCTGAATAGTAAAAACCAAGATATTACTTCATTTTGTTTGCACTATTACGTAACGAACTCACAATATATGTTCTGTTAGATAAAAAGATCAGAAATAATTTGGAAATTCGAGAAATAAAGCATTTAGAAAGAGATTGAGAATAACCACATCTTTAGGACCGATTTCTAACCATGACAACTAGGAAAAATATGAAAGACACAGGATTCAAACCTGTCGGTTTTTTAGACTGGTTGTATATAAAACGACCACATGGAACTCACTGATAAATAAATAATACTCTTAAAAAATACAGACAAATTACTGATTGTGCACAGAATTTATCTTTGTAAAAAGTAATCCAACACTTAATATTATATCCAAGTGTACAATCAAAATTTATTGTTCTCTATACATATTTAATGCGTATCCAATATTAAGAATAATAGAACAAGTGTTCACTTTGACATTTTTAAACTTTTATACAAAATGTAATTATTTTAATAATCACTAAAATCCTCATAACCACAATTTAACACTGAAATAATAATAATAATAGTTCCAACAAAGATAAACATAGTTAATTGCATCGACTGAATAATAATAATAATAATAATAATAATCTTATTCAATGCCATAAATTTTAATACAATATGGAATTCACAGCATTAATTGTGCAATATTACAGCAAATTTCTGTTTAACATACATTTAAATGGCAAATAACCAAAATAAATATTTTTTTCTAAAAAACATTTTCAATAGTCAGTACATACCATTTATCTTTAATCACGAAATTTTTCTATCAAATAGGTTACTACTATTATTAAGGTTTTTTTTCCATCTAACATCTATAAGATGAATATCTTATTCGAATGTATTTGTTTTTCCAAAAGAGAAAAATATCTAAACAAGTAAAGTGTTTTCATTTGATTTTTCTAGTGTTCAATATCACACTATTTTGTAAGTCTTCTATGATACAGTGTGAGTATATACAGGTAGGTTACCATTCATAATCACTAAATTCAAACAAATCTGAAAAAAGAACTACTATTAGAATATTTGCACAGTTTAAAGTTAGGTGGTCAAATCTTTTCAGAAGATATGTTCAGTTTCTAAAGATTAACCTAATACATGAAGTTAGTTTGTCACGAGCTGAAACCTGTTAAAGAATCATTATTGAAAGCTATGGAGTATTGAGCAGATATTTTATATATAGTGTGAAAATCCTTAACAATTTGAGCATAGTGTTATATCCTAGTGAAGACAAAAGTACAAGTAACTTCCATGATCTATTAATGGACTATTATTCTATATATATTCCTATTGTATAACTATTCAGTGATTAGATTATATATATATATATATATATATATATATATATATATATATATTCATCTTATTATAAGCTTCATTTTCAACTATGGATTATTATTATACGAATTACTGTTCCTAAATTATACTCAGTTTATTGATTATTGTCTCCCACGTTCACAGCCACATTTGGCTTGATCTTGTAAAAATATTATTTTCTATTTTATGGTGTGATGTAGTCTGTCTGTCTAGGATATAAACCGAGCATACTTGAAACAAATGATTCGCATAGCAGAAGCTGTAATTGGTGTTTTGGACTCAATCGGAAGGGCTAGGCGGACAAGGGATCAATAAAGACGCTAGACTGCTCATAGCGGTCGAACATCATTGTTTTGGCACGTGCTAAGATTGGAAAAGTCGTATTTTGATTGGTGGAAAAACCGCGTGATAAAAAGCCGGGCATAAAATCATAACACTTACAACCCAAAAAAGGAATAGCATTCAGAACCTTTGGGTCTTTAGTAGACCGGGTTACTTTTAAAAGTATTAAGTTGGAATTCAGTGTTTTACATTATAAATTCCAGTCGATTCACCGAGAAGTTCCAAACAATGATTAAACAGGTATCTCAGAGGTTCTTGATTTTCAATAGCTTTGTAAGTGACATTGATTCATGATGAAAAGTCTTTTCAGAATTTATGAATGAATGAAACTCACACTACACTCCTAAAAAGTATTTGTTTCTTTTTTTATTCTAGCGTAATAATGAGACAGATGTCAGTTAGGCGAGAAAAGTGAATTAAATTTATAACGCCTTCTAAACTAATCGATACTAATAGATAAGACTGATAAAGTAGAATAACGTGAATTCCGGGAAAGTATTACATTATTGGAAAATGATGTAGGAAAATGAAATACCAACAAAACGAAAAAACTGTAAAAAAAAAAGCGTTAAATACCATATTATAGTGAAAAGATGAAAAGTAGATCAATAGATGTTCTGACAGTGATCAATAAAAAAAAAACTAGAATTAGGGTCCTAATGGTTAACGGTACTTAACGGTAAAATTCATTTGTAATTTGTGATGTTATTTTTCGCTTCAGTCTAATTCATTGATGTTAAGATGGCCCAACAAGGATTAGCTTTCTTTAAAACTGAATTATTCTCACATTATTTTAGTCGCATAATACCCCGACTTTTAAAGTTATCGATTGTCCTTTGGTTTTCGACAATGACTGACATCTTTTTCCATTTTCATTAAAGCTTGTGATATTTTACCATTATAACTTTTCCAGTTGATTTATTTGGATTTGTTTCCTTTACATAAACCGGTTGACAGTAATGGGAAATTAACTTGTTTTGGAAATAAAAGAACCTCAAGTGTTACTATTACATTAGTATCAAGCCACTAATCGACGAAGCGACCAAAAGTCTAAATATGACAAGTTTTAACACTCTCACCTAGATTTTCATTGCTCAGACGAACTTGTTCTGTTTGACCACGAAAACCACGTAATTTATGCAATCGGATTTCTTGTTCTTGACTGAGATCAGCTGGTTTAGAAGTGACCTATAGAACAGTCAGAAAAAGAGGGATTCAAAAATCTACTTTGAACTATCGTAGAAAAAAACAACAGGAAATTACATGACAGTTTGTTATGTTGCAATCAACTCGAAAACCACTGATTCAAACTTTCTAGTAATCCAAGAATGTTTCAAAAACTTTATCCTCACCCTTGTACACAAATAATTTCGTAATCAACATTCTCTAAAATAACTTATCTGTTGCTAATAATTTTCTTAGATCATCTGATTCAGCTAGATATTTGGATTGGGACAAGGATATTTAAATAGACATTTGTAATCAAACATTTTATATTTCGAAGTAATTATTGAAAAAATACTAATAACCATTGACAAAGTCATGCAAATATTGGTGTGAAATACGTAATTGGATTGTTAGGAAAAACAACACTCTCCCCATAAAGACGATATATGAACCGCTTCCAGATCTAGAAGTTATTTGACCAAATAAGCTACATGAAAAGAATCTTGCCCTGTGCAGTCAACTGATCCGTCGAGTGACACCAGCAATACCATAGGATATCTAAGACCAGAAGAGATTGTGAGTGAGTTGGTATTAATAGATTATTAACTTAGTCAAGCCCGCTCTATATGAAGTATTACTTGGATCAGTTTATATGAGTAGTAAGTACACATCCTATTTTTTAAAAAGCTTCATACGTATTCACTGTCTTCACCCATTGTGGAGTTGGGCTAATCAAGTTTTAAGAGTGAGCATAGTAGTTACATATTATGATGAACAGTAAAGCAGAACTTACGATATCCATCAGGAGCTTAAGCGTACCACATGGAGTTGAATTTGATTAAATATTAACACGACAGTTAGAAACACTAGAGGAGAATCAATAAGTACCATATACTTGAAGTAACTACTTCCAGTGCTAATTATTTTACTGCAAAAGCTCCTGAAAAGCATACAGAGAACTGAAAAAATACTTACTCACTTACGCCTGTTACTCCCAATGCAGCATAGATCGCCGACCAGCATTCTCCAACCCACTCTGTCCTGGGCCTTCCTTTATAGTTCTATTCAACTTTTTTCATTCTTCTCATGTCTGTTTCCATTTATTGGCCTGATGTGTTCTTTGGTCTTCCTCTTCAGGACCTTCAGGATTCCATGTAAGGGCTTGCCTTGTGACGCAGTCGGCTTACTTATTACGCCTGTTACTCCCAATGGAACATAGGCCGCCAACCAGCTTTCTCCAACGCAGTCGGCTGCTTTCCTCAATGTGTGTCTTATCCACTTCCAGCGCATCTTCCCGATTTCTTCCCCCTCTGAAATCTGGTTTGTTCTCTACCACAGTAGGTTGTTGCTTATAGGGTCCGGTCAACAGATCTGGAGCATTTTGAGTATACAACTGTTAATAAACACCTGTATCTTCCGGATGATGGCTTGCGTGTGTGATACAAGAGCCAGATCATCTGCAAAGTTTAGATCGTCCAGCTGCAAACTAGCTATCCACTGTATCCCGTGCTTCCCCCACATGTTGACTTTTTCATAATCCAGTCGATCACCAGGAGAAAGATAAAGGGTGAGAGTAAGCAACCGTGCCTGACACCGGTCTTTACCTCGAACGAGTCAGTGAGCTGTCCTCCATGCATGATTCTATAGTTTAATCCATCATAGGAATTCCCTATGATATTGACTATCTTCTCAAGTACACCGTAGTGTCGAAGAAGCCTCCATAGTGTTGTTCAGTCCACACTATCAAATGCTTTCTCGGAGTCAACCAAGTTGATGTAGAGTGATGAATCCCATTCAATTGATTGTTCCACAATGATACGTAGAGTTGCGATTTGGTCTGTACACGATCGATCCTTACGGAATCCAGCCTGTTGGTCTCGAAGTTGGACGTCGATGGAGTCCTTCATTCTGTTTAACAATACCTTTTTGAAGACTTTTCCTGGTATTGAGAGGAGAGTGATGCCCATGTAGTTATCACACGTGCTGAGATAGCCTCTCTTTGGCATTTTGATCAGAAGTCCTTTCCAGTCTCTTGGTAGTTGTTCTTCATCCCGAATCTTACTGAAGAGAATGTGGAGTATATCTGCGGTTACTGCTACATCTGCTTTTAGTGCCTCTGCTGGAATGTTGTCTGGTCCCGCTGTTTTGACGCTCTTGATTTGTCTGATGGCCATGCTGATCTCTTCAATTGTTGGTGGGCCCACATCGATTAGGAGGTCCGTGGGTGCTACTTCGATGCTGGGTGGGTTCAGTGGAGCTGGTCGACTCAGGAGTTCTTTGAAGTATTCTTCCCAATTGTTTTGGTTGTTCTTCAATGTTGGTGATTACCTTGCCTTCTTTACTTTTCACTGGCCGTTCTGGTTTACGGTAACCTCCGGTGAGTTTCTTTGTTGTATCATACAGTTGTCTCCTGTTTCCTTCTCTTACAGCCTTTTCCGCCTTCATCTCTAAATCTTCCACATATTTACGTTTGTCGGTTCTGATACTCCTCTTCACTTGCTTGTTTACTTCTATGTATTCGGCTTGTGCCTTGGCCTTTTCTTATCTTGTTCGGCTGGTATTGATTGCTGACTTCCTGTTCCTCCTTTCTTAAATTTTATACACTGTATCAACAGTGATCCATTCCTTGAGTTGGTGATCTTTGTGCCCCAGAACCTCCTGACATGCTGAAGTGATTGTTTCTTTTATCTCTTCCCAGTTGCTCTCCATAGTAGTTCCCCCTTCACTGAGTAGATAATGAAAGGCCTGGAACTTATTGTGGAGGGCTATCTTGAATTTGTTGAGTTTGTCAGAATCCCGAAGAAAAGCCGTATTAAACTTTTGTGGTGTTTTCAACCTGGAAAAATACCATAACTACCATAGGTTTCAAAGTTATCACAATGATAAACAGAAAAGGAGCGAAAGTAGTGTACCACTGAATTTTGTTTATGTATTTACCTTTTCATTTTCAAACCATCGATTTTGTGCTGAACGTTGTGAATTCAACGAACGAAGCCATGCACGACGTTCTTCTCTAGCTTGTAATTGTTGAGCCTGTCTAGCCAATTGTTGACGTTGACGTTCAGCTATTGAACGTAGTTCACTAATGGTCATCTCATTCGCTTGATCATCAAGCATTAAATCAGCTGTTTTTTCTTGTTGTAGTTGTGGGAGTGGTGGAGGAGGTGGATGAGAAGAAATGTTATTATGTTTCTGACTTATTGCTACAGTTTGATGATTACTAACACTACTACGATTATTTATTCGTGAAGGGACAAATGTTTTATTTTTAAGTGTTGAGTCTACATTTCCTGAGAAAATAGTAGCAGTGGTAGTCGTGGTAGATGGTATCGACGTCGAAAATGGTCTCACTATATTAGAAGAACAATGAACAGATACAGAGGCTTGTACACCGCCGCCTATTGGTGCACAGGACTCAATTGGGTTATAAGTTGATTCAACAGCGTTCGTGTTTACCGAATAGTTGGTGTTAACAGTGCGAGGACTACGACGTGGACCATTCTGTGCCGTCATATCACTGGAATTCTAAACAGATGTTTTAAAACAAAAAAATAAACAAGAGTGTAAATAATTTTAATGATCAGAAGTGAAATGATTATTGTAACATCAGTAACTATATCCCAAATTTGTGTATGCACTTTTAGCATGGTGGAGTTTGTAAAGATTACAGAATTTCATACTTTACATTGTAGACTGGTTTTAACTAAAGAATCACTAGTAACCAGAAAGCACTGGACCGCTGTTTCGTTCTAAAGTGGAATTCCTCAAATGTGAGCTCCCATAATCACATTGGAGGTTGAATTCAGGACACTCGATCTCGCGACAAGCACTTAACTGGCATCTCATGGTGTAGATGCCTAACTTCAATCAATTGGCGATGTTGCGCGACCACCTCACATTGTCTGGAATGATTACCGGTTTCACACCAGGCGAAACAACTACCCAGTGCTTCCTGGTTTTCACTGGTAGTCTAGATACAACTAGACACCAAAAATATGGTTCAAACAAAATAAAATTCTTTTGTGGGCTACAATACTCCCAAGGTGCACAAACTTAGGCAGTTTGTTTCCTCATGGAGGCTAGTCGTCGAACCTTTGACCTAAAGGTCTAATCCAGAAGGGAGTGGAACAGCGTTAAGGCCTGGAATCCTATCGTAGCCAGTGATGAAAATTAGCTCAGATGCCGTTTGTTCATTCGGAATCCTGGAGCCCATGTGCACCAGTGGTTTAAAATGAAGCTTTCACAACTCCTTAAGGTGAACCCTCCATATTCACTAACTCAATTTGAGGGCAGGACGCTATATTTTCGTTCTTTCAATTCCGGAACAAAAAACATACCTTCGCCGTGTGAAGGTAGTTAGCAGAACTTCTCTGGCAGGTGAGAACAAATATTGTATATCACAACATGCTAAACTAATTTTAACTTTAAATTCATTTAATGTTGTTTGTTTGAATCTTCCCATCGATTTGTTAGGACTGCAACTGGTCAGTCTCTACTGGGTTCGAGTCCAAGAGTGAACATCAACTCTGAGATGCAGGTACATCCAGCTGACGAGTCCCAAATAGGACGAAACGCGCGTCCTGGATTCCACTGCTAGCCACTATCCATCTCTGCTTAATTTTAACTTTATTTTTATAATTATTTATATTTTTCTAGCAAAAAGAGAAAAAGTTCAAACCAAAAAAATTATCTTTTGAGGATCGATCGAAATGTTACATAAATCAAAATGGAAAAAGGTAGTAGAAATATTAATTTTATTTAACAGAAAAACAATTCAAGAATTCTTGTTTACATATGCATTTTTCACTCAACAATAAACGATCGGTTTAAATTAAATTTTATTGACTATCAAATGAACAATTTTACAAAGTAGTAAGTAGATTTAGACAGAGTTCGTTATTGTAGAGGATATTGACAAGCTTTTCACTATTTATTAAATGATGTGAAAAAAAAACGCTAGTCGTGTACTAATAATTAAAGCAGTGAACTCCCAAACACTGGTCTACAAGTTTTAAATCTATGCAACTTTGGTACGAACAAACAAGTAAAATCAATGGACATTTGAGTGACTATGACTCAAATTGGGTGTATGAACGTGTAAACGATCAAACATTTAAGTTAGATTTTCAAGAAAAAAAACTTTAAATACAAGTGACCAGCGCCACAGAGGTTGTAACAAAACCTCAATTACAACACGGGGGTTAGTAAATGGATTTTAAACGGCTTCGTTTACAGAAAATTGAGCTAGTGACCACCCTGGTTTTTGGTTGTCTTACATCAATCCATTTCAGTCAGTCACTAAACAGTGATACAACAATTAAACAAAGTCAAGCTCGAATTTAGATACTATTGCTGATAATATCGATAGGTATAATGTCATGTGTAACATTTTAGAATAACTAATGAGCAAATGATAATAGTTACTGACTAACAACATAACTAAGCACATAAACTTACAAGATAAACACAGAGTTTTGTCGGCATAATAATTAAGCATATACATATGCTGTAAGCCCTCTTATCAGGTCAATTTATTTCATTGATGAAAAATGTGAAAGAAACCTGTGCAATGATGACTCAATGGAAAAACAAACGTTACTTAGTGTTTGTATGAAAGAATATGGGAAACCCAATAAATACAACAAATTGTTTAAATAGAAAACGGAAACAGAAGAACACTACACCTTACAAGCAATGTGAAACAATTTGTTGTTGTGGTTACATAAAATAAAACAAGAGAATTGATGGTCAAAGCCACACAACAAACTGCACATCAAATATTGACTTGTAGACATAAACAGACAGACATGAATTCATATGATTTCAGCGTTAATCTTGATAACCCTGAAAAGGGACGCATTTCACCACACACATATTAAGTACTAATGAGTCATACACCAAAAGGTCATATGAAGGTTCGTACAGTCATTGTACAGACGAAATGAGAATTTCTTTACATTTACGCCACTGAGATTATTATGAAGTTTAAGGCTTCTCTTCAGGAACAAAATTAAGCCTACAAAAGAATATTTAGGTGACAAGTGTTTCGAATCAGTCAAAAGTAAAAATCTTGAGAATATTTCTTTTTATTACAGACAGATAACTCTAGGCCAGTTAAAGCCAGGAGGGAAGGAACAGTTCATTCGTTATAGATCGAAACTTCTCAGCAGTGCTTGCTCGATTCTGTATGCAATAGTGGATGCTTAATAACCATTAATAATAATAACTCTAATAATGTATGCTGGAAAATCAACAACAAGACTTTCTACACAGATTACCCAGGATTTCTATTAGACTGTAATTAAGTTCCAAATAGAACTTCCATCTAGTATTAATTATCATGAAAAAGGTGACCACAATTCACTGCAAAAAAATACTTAGTTGTGACCTACTACTAACTACTAACTACTACTACTACTACTACTGTGGTGTGCGCTACTTATACAGATAAATATAAGTAGTATATAGCAGGAATAAGAAGTAGAATGCTTGCCAGCAGAAGATTGAAATAGAAGGAGGAAGGGAAACAAAGAGAAATAGGATTAACGACCGAATTGGTGGAACGATGGGGTCTGTAAAGGACAACCGAAGGAAGATATCCAATCGGTGTATTTAATTTGCGATTTTTATATTTTGCAAAGGAACTGTTTGATTTTGCGTAAAACAATAAATTGGGTTTACCGTACCTGAGTTTTCGTCCGCTACACTACTACTACTACTAATAGTAATAATAATAATTTGAATGAACATGTAAAACCATAAATCTATTTAAACGATAAATTCTCAAATTATGGGTGTATGATATCTGAGCATCGACATCACTCAGAGTAAAACAAAGTTTGAGTCTGATTAAATACAAATTTGTTCGCTCAAATAAAACATCTATGAGTCATAGATATTCGTACAGTTAAATGTAATGTGAATATTTAATGACTAAAACTTTGGACAAAACGATATTTGTTAAATGGATTTTGTCTATTGATTTGTTCATATTATTTTAGTAATATAAACAAAAGTACCAATCAGTAGATGTATGTGTGTGAACTGGACTTTCCAGTAGTAATAATGACAAAGAAATAATCTGGTTTTATGTCACAAACGGAAATTTTTAAGAATAGATTTTATATATCACTAAATGAACTTCTCTTTCCTTTCTACCCCACCTCCCCAACGTGTGCTTTCAAAGAATAGAAGCAATAAAAAAAAATCTACTACTGATCAGTATGATAAAACAAAATTAACGACATAATCAATAAACAAGTATATGATATCCACATATATAATCAATAAAACAGCTTTATTATTGTATAATTTAGTTTATAATTTGATTGAACAAATGTAATGTTAAATACAATAAGCGGATAGATCAAAGAGGCAAATGATGGATAGGTGTGGTTAAGTCATGACTACATAGTAAACAGAAAGTATTTCATGTTCTGTGAAACTTAAGCATCATTTCTGATTACAAGTTTCTTAAAAGATATTATTCAAACTAATTCTCAAAAAATAAACATATAAAACAAGACCTTTAGAACATTTTGGTGAGTAATTATTACGTAAAGTAATTTAATGATAAAGTAACAGTGGCTTTCAAAGCATTGCTCATACATTATGGAATGAGTGAGTTGGTAATGTTGAGGTTCGATATAAAGTACTAAGGAAAATTAGCAAATCAGTTGATGAGGTTGCCAATATTCCTTGACTGAGCTGCTTAGAACATATTTAATGTATTCCATAAAGTCATTGATTGTTGGTCTGAGCCATGTTGATAGACGAAGACTATACGATCAAGGTCTACGCTGTAAATCTGATCAATGAAAAAAGACTGATTGAAAAAGTTCATAATCATTCACAACGGCGTAGGTGAATTCATGCTTTATCATCCTCTCGATTTTGAATTTCGGTATTTCCTTATAGATACCTTTCTATTCTGTCTTTTCGATCGATATTCTTAATATTCAGTCTTTTTCATTATTACTGCGACGATATTAATTTGCTTTTTTTGCTATTCATTACATTATTTGGGTTGCGTCGTGTTGATGTGGCATGAAAACCTTCTTCAACTCACATATGTGCCAGGTCCTATGTTGATGATGGCAACTAACTGACTGTCTGACTACTATTAGATTATCTAGACTGGATGACATGGAACCATTTTCAGCGGTAGAGAAATAAGTATTTGAACTATTCAGTAACAGGGTTAATTTCTTTATATACACAGATTCATCTCAAGATCACCCTATAAACAACAAAATTGATCAAACTTTATATTAAACTTAAATAATAAGACAATAATATAAATTGAATATAATTACGCTATAAGCTGTCATGAAGGTCAGTCAGTCAGTCAGTTACAACGTAGAACTTCGTACGTACGTACATCGGTTCGAGTTGCCATACCACATTAGCACAGAGATGCAGTTCTCGATTCAAATCCCATAGTGGTAGAAGTAGTAAGAGTATAAGCATTATGTGAAAGATAAGGGATTGAAGATGTTATTGAAGGAGTATAATACGGTGAAATAAATTTGGAAAGAGAAAAAGGATACAGACATGAAGAATTCAGAAGATTAGAATTTGGTAGAACACAAAGAGTGGATGCACCTTTGCCATTGCAAACGATTTTGAGCCATGTCATTTAAGGTCTCTAACCATCGATTGCTATCAACTCGCGAATCCCAACCAGGTAGTCTACACCTACCAACATGGCCCAGTCCACTTGTCAGCGACTTCATGGATTTATGCCATGTTTTGGTCTGGCCGCCCCAAGCTTCCTTCCAACCTGCTCCTACACCATAAAGCATTGCACGTCGTGGCAGTCGGTGGTTGGGCATACGTAACACATGTCCCAGACATCTCAACTGATGAAGTTTCACTACTTCATCAATCGATTTGCCATCCTTACTTAGTACCCGTTTTCTAACAACTGCATTACTTACCCGGTGGTCCCAGGATATACGAGCAATGCGTCGAAGACACCTATGATCGAATACTAGTAGCCTACGAATATCCTCTACTCTTATCGGCCATGTTTCACTGCCGTAAAGTAGGACGGAACGAACTGCTGCACAGTAAACCCGTCCTTCGGTTGCTAGACGGATATCTCGCCTACGCCATAAATGGCGCAGGTTGGCGAAAGCTAGACGAGCCTTCTGTATCCGTGCTGAGATTTCGTCACACATCAGACCACAAGGGCTGATGAGACTCCCAAGATAAGTGAAGCTGTCAACACGCTCAACTACTTCACTCCCTGTCATTAATTCAGGTGTCGATGAAACCCAATCCTGAAGTAACATTTTGTACTTCGAGGGAGAGAATCGCATCCCGAACATGCCTGCATTGTTGCTTATAGTGGTCAGAAGACTCTGCATTTTGTCAGCGTCTTCACCGAATAAAACTATGTCATCGGCGTATTCTAAGTCAACATGTGAATCTCCCGGTAAAAGTTCAACTCCAGGAGATTGAGATGATGAAAGTGATATCTTTAAAAGCATGTCAATGACAAAGTTAAATAAGGATGGGGAGAGTGGACAGCCCTGACGAACACCACTTGAGGTAACCAATTCTGATGGCAGTTCGCCATAGGCTCTAAACTCGACCAGTTGTGTTCGAGTAGAGAGCCTTTATGAGGTTAATGTACTTCTTTGGTACTCCTTTCACTGACAAACACTGCCATAGAACCTCACGATCCACGGAGTCAAATGCCGCCTTAAGGTCAAGAAATACTACTATTGTGGGACGTCTGAATGTATGTCTATGTTCTAGGATCTGACGTAGAGTGAATATCTGGTCTATGCAACCACGTCCAGGTCGGAAACCAGCCTGGTTTTCTCTAGTCTGCTCTTCACGAGCTTTGGTTAGGCGTCCAAGTATTATTGAAGCTAATATTTTAGACACTATATTAGTCAAACTGATCCCTCTGTGATTGTCACAGGTCTTTTGTCCTTTCTTATAGACTGGCACAATCAGTGATTGGGACCAGTCAGATGAAATTACGTCCAGTTCCCAGATTCTACCTAAGACCTTAGTCAATCTCGTTGCTAGTACTGGACCACCATCCTTAAAAATCTCAGGGGTAAACCTATCAGGGCCTGCGGCTCTCCCTCGCTTCAGATTTTCTATAGCTTTTTCAACCTCGTAGAGAGTTAGAGAACTTACATCGATTCGCCATTCAGGACGACTGGGGATCGTGGGTAACTGAAGTGTGGTTGAAGGCCAGTTGAACTGATCCCTAAAGTGTTCTGCCCATCGATCCAATCTCCTGGATTGAGAATGAATGATATGCCCATCTTTGTCTGAGATAGTTTCGCTAATAGTTGGGTCACGAAGGACTTCAATGAGACTGCTTTCTGTAAAGGGCAATACATTTTTGAAATATTTAAGTGTTGAGTGAGTTAATAAATTAATTACTATTCTATAATTAAGTCAACCCAAAAAATACATTACCAAATGGATTCACCTGAATTATTAATTCTAGTCACTATTTCCAGATCAATCATCATAGTTTTTTAAACCATAGTAAGTAATTAGAATGCATAAACACTATTTAAAGATAGTGTTGATACTCTGCACAGTTAATGATTTTACAGATTGTAATATCAATATTACCACCTTATTACTACGTACAGATCCACATACTTGTTGTCGAGTCACACCTCAAATGTGAGAGCCAGTGATACTGTCCAGTTAGCCAAACCGAAATAGGATGAATTCGAGTTGAAACCAATAAACTAGTGAATAAAACTTGAATGCTTTAACCACTGTGTTATTGCTCCAGCTCATAAATATCAACATGACGAATAACTGCTAAAATAATTAATCATACACTAATTAGTCACAATGCTAATAGTTGCCCAATGGAGATCTTAACTGTACTTTGCTTATTCACGTTTAGCAGTAAAGTGAAAACTTCCATTTAGACTCTTATTAAAAAGACAAACAGAGAAAAGAAATAGAAATGATTTCAGCATTCAAGTTTATCAACCAGACACTACACTTTGCATTGTTGATTTTATAAACGTAATAAATATAAGCAGAGATGGATAGTGGCTAGCAGTGGAATGCAGGAGGCGCGTTTTGTCTTATTTGGGACTCGTCAGCCGGATGTACCTGCATCTCAGAGTTGATGTTCACCCTGGGACTCGAACCCAGTACCCTCGCTTCAAACACCATCGCGTTATCCACTCGGCCACTGAGTCCTGATAAATAAATATAGTAATAAATACAGTTGACAACATGATCCATAAATCTATGTATGACTATTGAATCTGACTTTTTTATACACCTCTCCTTTGGTATTAGTTAGGAGTAGTATAATTGGTTGGATGAAATCAATGGAATTACCAATACGATCGAACTAAAGGTATGACTATGAGTCAGTGATTATACCAAAGAATAGCGTTTATTCTGTATTCCCTAGCTTTAAATTTTTGAAAAGCGAATGTCTATCATTATTTATACAAAAATTCACTTGACAAAGTTACATATTTATTCGGGTACAAAAAGAATGCAGAAAATTAGGTGGAGAGTATCATATGTTCAACAAAATAAAAAAGACCAGAAGTGCAATGAAATATCGTTCGTCAACTTCATATATATGCCCTTAAAGAGCATGATTCAAAATCAAAAAGGGAATATCACACATAAAAGACCAGAAATTTATAAACAAAAATGTTGAAATATCTTGTCAAAAAACGCAACAACAAAAAAACGACATGAATAAAACTGATATTTTTATCACTATTGTAGACGAGAACAAAGAGCAATCCAATAAGCAGCATTATGTATAGGATAAAAAGTGACAAAAATTAAAATATTGTACTTTTAAGTAAAAGGTAGAAAAGAAATTGAATGAATTGAACATTGACTATTTGCTTCCAGTAAATAAATAGAAAGATAAATAATTATTAATCAGAACAATATTAATAATATAAATAATTTATGCCCTGTACACTATTTGGGTCAAAGATAGACAGAAGTGCAATTCAGGTTTCAAGAAGATAAACTTCCCTTTCTAAGTCCTCTCTTCTTCCATCATATTGCATGATATTAATAATAACGATAATAATAATAATAATAATAATGAAAGACACATACACATGAACACTGGTGACAAAAAGAAAACAAAGGGCAAAAGTAGAAAATAGTAATAATATGATTTTTTTTTCATACATCTCCACGCATTTCGGTGAATATAGTAAAGAAAAAATTGGTCAGATCTCATTATTGCTATGACTACGATTTAATACAGTTCAATATTACTAGTTTTTTAAGGATAAATACGTGAATTTATTGGATAAACATATGTTCATTTGTCTAGCGTACAAAACGTTAAAAAATATCTGAAAAGTGAATTTTTTCTAAAGAAAAAAGAGTATGAAAAAAATTGACCGAAATTGTTATCTAAAAAATTGGCCTTTAAAGATATCTTAAATCAAAAGACCGATTCTAGCTAAACAACCAATGTCAACTATAGAGCATTGGATGGCTCTTTCGCCTCAGGATCGGACGCTTTGGAAGACTGTACCCATGGCGTAGACAGAGATTAAATGCGTGACCTATGAGTTTCGACGCGGATACTTTACTTCTGGATCCAGAATTATAACTTAATATATGGAACATTTAAAGTGACTTTTATATCAGATACTAAATAAATAATTATAAGTGACCGTGACTACTTGTATTTATTCGTAAACCACATTGTAAACCGTGTTGAACAGGCATAAATCACCAAAGAATAATTGTGGTGGATACATTTTATTAGTAATTTTTGTAAAACTGAATTAAAATTCTTTCCCGTCAAGTTTAGCTGTAGCACCTGAAAGTCTTCTTGATTCTAATGTGCATATAATAATAGATCTGATCAACTGAGTATTCACTCAATGCCTTCTACTAATGAGTGATTCCCCATATGATGTATACAATTTTGTAGTGGACATTATCTTTGAATTATATAACATACTTTTGAGATCAGCTAAGCTACTTGTATTTAGAAAAATCAAGTGTAAACAAAAAAGTTGGCAGTAGCCCGAATTAATAAATTATTAATTTAGAGAATATTGACTAATCTATTAACGCCACTGGTAGTAACAGTATTCATCAATCATTAAAATAACTATTCATCCAACACAGAAAGAAGCGACTTTGGAATTATTGTTATTCATGCAGCAGTAAACTAATATTACTGGTATTGTCAATATTAATTGGTCGGTTTGCTGATATGTGTAATCCATAGAAATACGGGGATAGATTAGAAGTCGCAAGACTAGTAAATAATAATAATTTATCAAAGATAAAATTGACGTTTATTCACATGTGTAGATATAGTCGAAATGAAGCTTACGTTTAAAAGTTAAACATAGGAGAACGATCAAACAGAAACGAAGATTAGAATTCATATACAGTAAAATATGCATACACGCATAAACACAATAAACACCGGCATAAAATAACACAGAAAATAGCAATGATGAGAAAATTCATTTAATTGGCATATAGGAAACTTTGAAAGATTTGAAAATTTGTTTTACTTAATAATTAAATTAACTGTGTTTCTTTGAAAAAACAACAAGAAACGAGGGAAAAGAATGATAACAACTGTGAAATCAAATAGGTAGAAGTATAATTCCGTTTAATTTTTTTTTAAAAAAAACGCAATGTGTATAATATACAGTATGAATAAAAAATGTCAATTATGTGATTCGGGAAGAAAAAATTACTGAATTTGTTTTAGAAAAGAAGAGAAACTCATCGGAAAGAAAATACTGGGATAAAAAAATAATTTCAAAGTATAAGTTATGTAATTGAAAGAGATACGAATGTATATGAGTAGAAATCAGTTAGTTTCAGACGCGTAAACAATAATAAAAAGTACTATAAAACATTGATAAGTTGTAGGATTGGATTAGTTTAAATTTGGTTGCTAAATAAAAATTAGGAAGTAATCGAGCGAAGAAATTTCTTTTCAATTAGTTTTTAATCATGGCTCTACACTATATATATATATATATATATATATATATATATATATATATCGATTATAAACTAACATTGAGTAATTGGAAGAAAGAGGATTATAATAAAGTAACTATTTGAAGATCAAGCAGTTGCTACGTTGCATAATATATAAAAAGAGGAGAATGAACTAACGAAATATTTTGGTAAATAATCAGTAATATAGTAGTTATGTAAGAATCAAGAGACGAATGTTGAGAATAATTAAAATACGAAAATAGTTTATTAAAGTTCTGCTACAAACTCCCCTATACAGATGGTCAAGGTAGCGAGAGTGGTTGTACAAAGGTTTGGTTTGTGAACATGAATTCCAATGGCTTTAGCAATGTGCAAAAGACGAACTCGTAAACCATGCGGCATATTTGATGAAATATGGTGAATAACCTTAAAAGCTTTATTCAACTTAACTCGATGACCTGTGTCCACCAAGTAAGCGAGAACAGAACTCTTACTCACTCTTACTTGTCCTTTGCTCAACCAAGACGGATGGTATTTTGTTATACAATGACGGAGTTGCCGGATTGTATGCCGTATATAACTGGTTCCGCAGGAACAGTTGAATAGATAAATACATATGGATGTGACGAATTCAGGCTATCTGTCTTTACCCACCGTTCTTCTTATGGGGGCGGTTGTAGAAGTAGGCACTCGGTTCGACTACTTTAAATGTTTTCTGTACCGCATTTCTTGACCTTTGAGTCACAATTTCCTCGGTAGCATCATTTAGGAATTGTAATTTTAAGAATAGTACTTTCTCCGGAACGGTAGGTACCTTTGTCCTTCTTTTCATCTACATGTTTTTGTCTATGAATTTCGTTGGGTATCCATTCCTACTAAGCAAGTCATGGATATTAACCAATCCATCTACAATAATGTCATCAGAGCAAATCATTCTAGCACTATGAATCAGGATCTTTATCAAGTTTCTTTTGTATCTAATTGATACGGCACTATAGAAATGAGTATATTGTTCAACTGTAGACTTTCTGTGTATCCCTCTTTTTAATGCTCCATCTGCTCTTCTAGTTGGCCGGACATCTAGAAACGATATGCTATTATTCTGTCCTCCTCTACTGCAAAAGTAATCGATGGATGTGTTTTATTAAATATCTTAAGTAAATTCTCCTTTTCATGTTCTTTTTCTAATACTATGAAAGTATCATCTATATAGCGACAATAACATGTCAGATGGCTAATTGTGTCCTTAAGTGGTCCATTTTCTAGTTTTTCAATAAAAATGTCTGCCAGTAGAGGGTCCTATAGTGACCTCATGGCTACCCCAATCAATTAGCTATAATACTCATTGTCGAATCGGAAATGGACATTCATCGTGCATCTAAGAATCAACTGTTTTATTGCAGATGCGGGAAGTAAGGTTCCTATGCGTCACTCTGTTAATTCATTGCAAATAAAATCCACTGTTTCAAGTAGGGAAATGTTAGTGAATAGAGACGATACATCTAATGCTATCATGACGTTATTTATTATCGACATATCTTTTATATTATCAACAAATTCAAAGGAATCCTTGACACTATGCTTAACAATTTCTTTGAGCAATGGCTTGACAATTTGCACCAATCATTTTGCTATAGTATGATAAGCTGAGTCATTCATATCTAAGACGGGTCGAAGGGGTAAGCCACTTTTATGTATTTTTGGCAGGCCATATAACCTTGATGTAGTCGTTCCTGTAGGTTTCAACATTTCGAACACTTTTTCCGAAATAAAACCTTGTTTAACTTGTTTCGATGATTCTCTTAGTTGCTTTTCAATCATATCTGCCACGTCATTCTTCACTACCAGTTTATAAAAATATTACTCATCTTGACACATTCTAAACAATTATTAGTCTAAGAAAAGAGGAGTTAATCAACATGACCAATTATTTTTAAAGCAATTAGTCCCTTTGATAAATTTCGATAGCGTAATAAGAAGACGATAATCTTCGTCTTCTTATTATACAATTATTCTTAAACAATTTCCGATGCGAAAATGAAAGTTCTCATTTATCTGTCTTTAAGAAATTCAGTAGCAGTAACATACTGCATAGATGCAAACAAGTGCGTTTCTTAAGATAAATAGATTTATGAGGATTAGTTTCCTCTCACTAAAAGGTAATGAATACAAGTGTTTCATCGCAGTGAGAAGTCATAATTCGGTAGGGTTTAGCCATATTAGAAACTAAGGAATTACCGAATGATAGCATTGTAAAACCGTCGCACTGTATCACAAATTGACGGAAGTTGGGAATGTAAACTAAAAGATGCAAACTCATTAGTCTAAAAAATAATACGCTCTAAAAATTTCGAAGGCCCTAAGTTTAATAAAATAAAACACATATTCATGTCCAAAGAGCTTCAATCTACATTAAAAAATCTATCCCATGCTGTTCACAGTTTACATTAACTTTTCGGATAATGTTAACGTGTGACGAAAATCATTTAAAATAAGAACATTTTACCAAACAAAACTACGAGCTTTGTTGCTTAATAATAATAATTAAGATTACAAATGAGTTAGAAAAATATCAACGATTGTGAAATGATACAAAAAATGTGTATTTCGACAGTGAAATGTATTCTCTAGAATGAGAAGGAAAATGTCATGTAATTTCATGTATATATATATATATATATATATATATATATATATATATATGCAGATACCCGTATTCAATAATTGCTACACAAGCGCTTACAAATTAATGTAGATACATTTAGAAACGCACAGAGAAAGAAAAGCACATGTACAAAATAGTACCCGTATTCAATTTTATCATACTAGTGTACCCATAACAATAAGACAAATAACAGGAATTATTAAAGTTAATTCTACATTGATCATCTTAATCACTATCGTCATTATCACTAGTACGATTCTGAACAATGACTTGATGATAATAAGAGTTACAATAAAAATATAAATAATTTAATAAATTCATTATTAACTATTATTATTATTACTATCATCATTATAATTATCATTGCCAACATTTTTTATGTGAAAAAATATCAAGGTGAACTAAGAACCAATGAAATGCTTAGTGACGTTTAAATATGCAAAATAGAATAGAAAATTAAATATTAACTTACACTGATAGAATGAGAATAAAATTTATTTGTTGAAAAAAAAGGAACACATTTTTGCTCATGCAATAAAGAAAGTGAGAAGGAAGATGTGTGCATATGTGTGTACACATCTACAAGAAAGATACCCTGAGAAAAATTCTTACTAACAAATTGTCCTAGAAGCAAAAAAATCTATAATTACACATAATGCATACTTGTTCTAAAAAAGAATTATGGATAAGGTGAAAAAAATCGAATAAGAATATGGAATGTTGAATACTTCTCACATGAAGTATCTAACTGAAAGTATTTGGATGATGATAGTTTTTTTTCTTTTTTAAGATCTTCAGTAATATAATTTGTAACATTTGTGTCGATCTACTTCACACACAGATATTGCTCAAGTTTAAAAGTACAGACGGATATAACTAGTGAAGTACAGATAGTACAAGTTAAAACTTACATTGAAATAGTACACAGAAAATAGTCAATCATAATAATATTATTGTAATGATGACATCATTATTTCAAGTCGATGTGTTGGCAACAATTAAATCAGAAGTTCGCTTAGTTGGTTAACTTTTTCATATATATATATATATATATATATATATATATACATGCGCAACTTAAATATGAAATAACAAACTAGTCCGTGAAGGTTCACAATTCCATCAAATGTCTTACATGTCTTACCCTGCTTAATTTGAACTTTATGTCCTTATTTTGTGTTTAAAATTCTCTATCTTTTCCCTTTTTTTTCTATGATATACGTTTACTTGTGTAGAAGGTTCTCTGTAATTATATCTTCCTAATACAGAAAAATTGGAAAACCGAAATCAAACTGCTCAGAACTATGTTTATGTTATGAAGTATATACTTTTGTATTTAAACTTCACCAAACGAGATTTCGCAGTCAGTATTATGTGAAAAAAAATGCTATTAAGCAACCGTTTGATACATATTTATTATAGATAAAAAAAGTAATGAATTAGGTAGTCATTACTCCAGTTTCACATTTTTCTGTTCTTGTTTATTCGCAATGCATTCAACATGTAAGATTAAAACAGAATTAATTTGTTTCACGGGTAATAAATTTTCATTATATCAATTAACCTATGAAAGTACTAATTTCTACTATCTATTTCATATATCCCTACTAATAAATGAAGTATTCTCATCACCCCCTCCCATCATTTAAAAAACACGTGAATAACATGCAATAAATTACTATATCATTCGATGTCATTTATCGATTTGATAACTCTGCAACTACTTCCCTCTTCTTCGCTCAGCCAATTTAGACTACAATCAATAGTGTAAAGACGAAAGTAAAACGGTAGCGAGACTAGGTACAGAACATGAACGTTTGACTAGAGAATAGAAACGAACAGGTGATCAAGTAGTTTATGACGAGAAAAAATAAATGAAGGATATATATATATATATATATCAGGAAAAACGAACAATGATTTAAAAAATTTTCTCACGTTAGACTAAACAATTTAAACTGAATAACATTAAATCATTGGTGATTATGATATACAACTTGGTATTACACGTGTATACATATACATACAAATACACACCTTAAGTATAAAATAATAGAAGTTTTGCATTTTAGCAACTAAAATTTCAGACATCGAAATTAAGTTGATAAAAATGGAAAATGGAGTAAATAGAAGACGAATGAAACTTATGCTTTCTTCTCTTTTTAAAAAAAATAACAAGCCAACTAAATTTTCTTTTCATCTGTGGCATGGACATACAGATTGGCCCGGATTCTTTTTATTATGGTTAATCAAGTAATCATATGTTAATCTAAATATAGTGGTTGGATAGTGGTTAACAGTAGAATTCAAAGGGTGCGAGATTTATCAACTAAATTTATCGGCATCTCAGTGTCGATGTGTCACACTTAGACTCGAACCTAATACCTTTCGCCTCAAGAACTAAAAAGGCATTTATTGAGCTAAGGAATGAAACTTTAATAAAAACTTGTGAATAAATGATAGTATCGAGGCAATCCGTGAAGGATGTACATATGCCAACTAAGACTGATCAATTGCAGTGCTTAATATTAATTGTGGGAAAATATTAACTCGTTGCTTATTCTGTTTCCTGATAACAGTAAAACACAAACCCGTGTAAATATTTGAAAGTTTACATTTTAACAAAATAACAACTGAATAATGGGTCTCAAACGATGAATAAATATTAAAAATTTCCATACCTTAAAATGTTAAACTAACTTATAGTTGAAGAAAAACAAGTTGGAAAGCAATACACATATATAAATACAAACATATGCTCAGTAGATCATCTTAACGTTCATATATCCACTCAATTTTCAACTGCACTTTCTTTTATATGACGATTATTGTTAGACGACACAGATAGCCAAAATGATGCAGTTAGAGGGCAAGGTTTAAATTTGTGACTCAGTAATTTCCATTTCATTATTGAAACCATTATGCTATGTTGTTTTACTTTCGAGATCGTAAACCAGTTTAAACCATCACTGTTTCATTTTATAACCTTAAGTTTTTTTTTAAAAAAGCTGAAATTTTCATATCAGCTAGGAAAATACTTCAGATATCTATGACGATTTCAATTAATTTCTACTATAACATTGACAAGGTACTAACAATAATGGTGAAACCAAATGGATTAATACAGCAAACAGGAAAATTTACTTTGATAACAAACAAAAAAGCAGTAAATACGAGTGCTTCCCCCCAATACTTAATTTCTTACAGAGATACAGGAATATAAGGAGACAAGGCATAGTCCTATGACTGTAATAAATTTTTTACTAACTTAAAATTATAGTGAAAAAAGGCTGATTCCTTTATGCTGACTGGTTCAATGATAGTATAAATCGTCTAATAAGATCATTACAATCACGTAATGGCATGTAATAAAACATGGAGTGAGAAACTTTCTACCATATCAAGGAAATGCCTAAATTGTTGTTTTCTAACTGAGTTTCTTCGCATTAGATGAAAGAGATACGATTACTTCACATGAAATCAAATTATCTAGAATGAGTATCATTATGAGATACAGAATTTCTGTACAGGTATGGTATGAAATGCATGAAAAATTGCGTTTGTAATATAAGAATAATATTAGTAAGTAAATTCTTATTTACAAAAGCTGAACAGTAAGTAAGGGTCAACAAGTATGCTCTTTTTCTACAGTCACCCAAAATTTCTAAGAGTTCCAAAACTGGATGTTATGTGTATAAAAGAAAACAGATATACTACAACAAACATAAACTCAGTAACTCAGTTATTATCATTATAACAGGGATTATATCATTTCCCTCTACTACATAAAGACATCTGTTAATATTTGATTAATAACTGGGAGGAAAAAATTTTATTAAATTTTACTCATGTCAGCGGAAATGTATGACATCTATAACATTTCTGTAGTATGCATTATACATCATAGTAACTAAACAAATGATTTTGATCCCTTCTTATATATTGGGACAATCAGCGATTGAGACCAGTCAGGTGAGATTACGTTTAACTCCCAAATTTTAGCTAAAACATTAGTCAACCTAATCTCTAAAATTGGACCACCATACTTAAAGATCTCTGGAGCCAATCCATCTGAACCAGCTGCTCTTTCTCGTTTCAGATTAGCTATAACCTGCAGTCAGTTGGACCGTAGGCAGAAACGACGAAAAGGCAACGACGTGTGTCCCTATCCTTCCGAGTTCTTACGGAGCCATTCAGCCGAATAACACACAGGCGACTGTTAACGGGGACCCACTCTAATAGTGCTTGTTCTGTCCTCGTACTAAGTGCTATGCCTACACCTGCAAGTCCACGAGAACCAGCTATCGGGTCGCCAGATACACAGAGGATGTATCTCGTCAGCTCTCCGTTTCGGAGAGGTGAGATTAAGTGAATGACCAC
This sequence comes from Schistosoma mansoni, assembly GCF_000237925.1. Lineage (NCBI taxonomy): Eukaryota > Metazoa > Platyhelminthes > Trematoda > Strigeidida > Schistosomatidae > Schistosoma > Schistosoma mansoni. Next base: position 544,419 of record NW_017386000.1, read on the forward strand.
ACTAGGATCCTGTATTGGTGTTTCGGAGGCACAGCATACATCAATGGTACGAGATTCTAGGCTCCAATGTGTAGTTTGGAGCAAGGTTTCAGTAGACCTTGGACAGTGTTTGAGCACTGGAATCGTTGGCTATGGTGACACTTGAGGAGGAAGCCAAGAGTGGAAGTTTAGTGTTGAAAGTTGAGGTAGGTGGAATAATAGGAATTGAAGAAGGAGATTGATTATGAATACAGTATTCTTGAGGGCTGTTAGAGGTATGAGGGCGGCTATCACTTTCAGGTTGCCCACAGTCAGTTAGTCACGACGTAGAACTTAGTACGTACGTACATCAGTTCGAGTTGCCATACCACATTCAAGGAGTATAATACAGTGAAATAAATTTGCAAAGAGAAAAAGATAAAGACATGAGGAATTCAGAAGATTAGAATTTGGGAGAGCATAAATAGTGGATGCACCTTCGCCACTGCAAACGATTTTGGACCATGTCATTCAAGGTCTCTAACCATTGGTTGTTATCATCTCGTGGATCCCAACCAGGTAGTCTACACCTACCAACATGGCTCGTACTTGTTCGGACCTTACCGCCGGAGATGGATATCCGTGGGATAAGGCGTGGTGAGCATTTTCAGGGTCGACCTTTTCTAATCCCACCCCTCCTTGTGGGAAGGCAGCATCGCTGTCATGCTGGTTGTCTGAAGGAAACACCTTACTGCCATCACACCTCTGTACAGTCAGCAGTACGACTTCGCCTTCGGACCTTGGGTTTGCTGCTTTTAGTCTTACCGCTCTTCAACCGATCTGCCTGGCATGGTAGGACCTTGAGGAACTATTGTTCCAGCCAGTATAGCTCGATTGGTTCATCACGATAGGCAAGCCCGACCACCACGTCAAGATAGCAACAATGGTCGGGACATACGAGTATATATATATATATATATATATATATATATATATATATATATATATATATATATATATATATATATATACTGGACTTATAATCTGGTCGTACAGTTGGGTAAAAGTCAGTGAGCTATTTGGTCCGATAAGATAATATTTAAATTTGATTATAGGTTAATTTTCCAGTCTATTTAACTTATTCTTCAAAATTTCTATCTATTCACTCTGTACACGTTACTATCCATATATTATCATTAGTAACAATAATAATGATAATAACTTTTAACATTCAAATAACTGTCAAAAAAGACAGTAATAACACAAGCAGGTACATACATACACTGGTGTACGTGTAAACTTTGATAATGGACGAAAAGTGAGTACAAAATGTACGTCAAACAAAATTAGGATAGAAAACAAATTACCATCAGTGATGACCAACTAACATGAAAACTATTTGCGAACCGAACTAATCTCTCTAAACCATCCTCATATATATATATATATATATATATATATATATATATATATATATATAATAGAAAATAACTGAACTGGATAATTAGCGTGACAGAAATTGACTCAATGATTCCAGATAATCTAAACTCAGTTTTATATTTACACAAGAACACTTAGAAAGACAAGTTTGAAAAGCTTATACTTTTAGAAGCTAGAAAATACTACATAGCTATCAGTCGACGTTGAAAATAACCATGTAGGATATATTTATTAAAGGTTAATAATGTGATTCGGTTACAAGGTCTTAAATATAGGTAGCTTTTTAGTATTGCTTTGACTACGAAGTCAACAAATATTGAAATCAAACATATAAAGTGGACCAAAACAAGTCGTGGATTGATAAAATTAGTTGTGACATGGCTTATGTAATTCAAACTACGAAACTGAGATGTACGATGTAAGATGCATAAGATGATACAATAAAAAGAATGTTTTTTTTAGTATAAACAGACAAAAACAAATCAATTTAGAAATAATCTAATTGTTCGCAGTATGGACTTTCATTTTAAAGTCTTCAAGAGCTTAAAAACTAACACATGTAGGACTAATGTAATATTATTCGAAATTGATAGCACGACCAAACGCCTGACGAATTTTGCGCACGTATTCAGAAAGTTCATCTGGATTTGACAACCTCCATTACTGATGGCGTAAGCAAGACGAACTGCCAACCAAAAGACAAGCTTATTGAGCAGCAGTTTGCTCTACCTTACTTTATGACTACAAACGCAGCCGCAAAATATTCGATCAATGATGCCTTCAAAGCATTCCTGATGTATATCAAGACGATAGAGTGAGTAATGTTGAAATTATACACAGGGCACCAGGTAATAAGGCGAATCAGTCCATGACATCGTGAGTCGTTATCAACTCAAGTGGTTAGGACATATGTTAAGCATAATTAACCACCGACTACATCGACTCTCAATATTACCTGATATACTAGTCGGGAATAAAGCTGAAGGCTACCAAACCAAGATGGGACATCATTCCATGATGCCATTGACAATCGGGCTGAGAGACTTAGGTAGATTCAGACTACCTGGTTGGGGTTCACGAGATTTTAGCAACCAATGGTTAGAACCCCTAGGTAAGAAGGGTCAGAATCGCTTGCAACGGTGCGTTCACTCTATAAAATTTTTTTCCATGATCCCGAGTTTCTTGTCTTATTATATCTCCTATGTCCTAACGTTACTACTACCATTAATACTGTTACTAATTATTCCACTCCAGTATCGAAGTGTACTAATGTGGTTTGGCAATTTAAATCAATGCACATATGTGCCAGCCTCTACGTTGCATAAGACCAAATGACTGAAGTGTACTCATTCTTAGCCTTGTTTTAAACTGTTAACATTTTAATATTTCTCTATCGCCTAGTCACATAACTTAGTTCATGTCTTTATTTCTTTATTTAAGGATTTTTTCATCTTTTGCGTATTTTCTTGCCTGTGATGATCATCTGTATGATCATCCTGTATGACCACCTTAATTGAAATGTAACATAGATTTTCATTTGAGAACTTTTACAGATTTCTGAATGTATTTATTGATGAAAATGTTATTGATGGTGTCATCCTTGTGATATTTACTTAATACATTATTCTTAAACAATTGTTCAATATTAAATACTATAAACAAATGAATTGTAATATCATGAAAACATTTTATTTGTTGATCACCTGTAGAAATGTTTCATCTGAAACATGATAGGAAATCTTCAAGAAGCACATTATGGAACCTCACTATTATTATTAGTTTATTATAATTCATATCAAACACAGTTTGCAATCAACCTACTCTAAAATTGATATTAATACTACAACATTAATATGAAATCAAACACATTTCATTTGAAGCATACATAAATAAGTTTATGTAACTTGAATAATAAGGGTTCGATGTTTTGAAAATCTTGCCATTTCTTTGAAATAGAAGTGTGATGAAATTGATGGTAGATAAGTCAATGAGTGTCAAATCATCCTTAAAATTCATAAATATATATTGTGAATGACTTGAAACAACTAGTCTTAAACACTTAAATCACCATTAGAGTAAAAAGATAAGCTATTAGATTTGAGACTTTTCAAAATTGATAATTTAAATATAAAAAAGTCTTCCAAATATTCTCAAAGATAATGAACTCTTGGAAGATTGAGGAACAATAACTCTACTGATAATACAGACACAGAAATAATATTGAACGATAATATAGCTAAACAACCTGAAAAAACTTAATTTTTTTAATAGTAATAATTCTGAGGAGGATTTTAAAGATACTACTCAGAGATGTATGGACCTATTGAGCTTTCTGTTTTAAAACACTTAGATTTGGCTGTGAATGCACTCAACTAAGTTGTTGGAAGGAAAACAAATTCTCTGATGTTGATCTTTTTTAAGTCATTCTTTGTATTGTACTTAATTCATTTGATATGTCCATCAGTACCATAATGTACTCCTTAGTTTGAAGTATCTATGTTTTATGAACGATAGATGATCTGAAAAGTATTGATTTATTCTAATGTTTGATTATTATAGCCTGTTAGTCACGTGTTATGTAGGAAATGTATTTTTCCTTTTAAAAAAACGTTGTTAACATATGCATCCGAATAAGAAACAGCAGTAGCAAGCTTTTTGTACACAAATAATAAGACCGTGTGAGGATTTTTCATTACAACATGAATAGTAAACAAATGTCCAATGACAATCAATAATTGACAGCAAAATTACGTGACTATTATGTATGCTAGTAATAAAGGCAACGTTGACTTTTGAAACGGAAGAAACATTTATTTAGCTTCGTGATTTTCAATTTTCGCCGAAATATGAGCTCCACTCAAACATCGTATGTAAGAATTTGAGTGTTAATCGGTAAGCAATATTCAACGTAACAATGGACGATATTATTTAGCTGCATTGCAACTTGGGTACTTAAGTCAGAAATTGAGTTCGTAGAATACCACACATAAAAACAAATGAGAAAAGATGTACAGGAAATTAGACAAACTTACATTATTCATAAAGCCACTGCTATTATTCGTATTATTGTTAGTAACAGTAGTACTAGAAATACCAGCGTTATGAATGTAATTACTATTGTTATTGTAATAGTTTATAATTCTATCACCACTAGTCCCAGTAATAAACTGATCTGAATTAGCAATTGTTTGATGAGAATCAAGTTTAGTGTTAATATTAGTCAGTAGAGGACGATTCACAGCGCTTGAAGATAATGGCCATCCACCGACTAATTTAGGTGTATTTTGATACGGGTTAATTTGTTGATAGTGTAATGCACCCTGTGATTTAGATGAAGTACGTGACTGGATATTAGTATTAACAGCTGCTGTAGTACTGTTATGTTGTAACTTAGGAGTATAATCCTGTTGTTGTCGATGTTGATGATGATCAACTGAACTTATATTTGTATGGTTTTGATGCATATTGGTAATAGTATTCGAATTTATAACTCCAGTGATGGAAGTAGTTGATAAAGAAGGGGATAAAGGTCTTTGCTTACGAGATGGCAATGGAGCAGTTGGTTTTTCTGTTGTGTTACTCGAAGTTGTTGTGGTAGTGGTTGTTGTTGAACCTGTTGATGATTGACTAACCTGAGAAAATAGATTAATAGGTTCCGGATGTAATCCAAGTGTTTTAGGATAAGTAATACTGTTGTTAAGAATATCAAGTGAATCAGAATATACAGGATGACATTGACTAGAATGAGAAGCATTGATAACATTTGATGTGGAAATTTCATCCAATGGAATAGGATGCGAAGAACACTCTTTAGATGTAGAAATTATGGAATATAAATTAGCAGGACTACTATTTTGAGACCCAGCATAGTACTGAAGAATTGGTTGAATGTCTGCGTCAACAGAAGACTGAGATTTTTCTAAATCAGATTGATTTGTAATTTCATAAGATTTGGTCAAATAACCAGGTGTTATGGTACCGAATTGATCTAAACATTAAGAAAAAATAAAGCATGTAAGTTGTAAATAAAAACTTAAATTATAAGAAGAAATAGTTTCAAGTATTATTTAGCAACATTAGAACCAAAAAATTGAAACAACACAACATGTGATGTAATAAAACATTGGTTTAGACTATCACATTTCAAAATAACACTGACATAATAACCAAAAAGAAAAACAATGAGGACTAAAAACTACAGAAATGTAAAATGATGTTAAACGCATGAAGTGGAAATTCAGATTCAGAGCAATCAGGACATCACAACGCAGGTGTTAGGCCAAAAACACAGCACTAGAACCGAAAACTGATGAGATAAGCAATTTTTAAAGAAGTTAATAATATGTAGTCTATACGCTAACCTTTAATCCGATAGCACTAAGTAAAACCTCTAAATATAAATTGGGTAGGTAGAGAGAGACAATGTACTATGTTTTTGCTCACTATCTGTGATAAGAATAATACGATCCCTATATCTAGGAAAATTTGCCATCACTAAACTCAAATATCAAAGTTACATGGAAATCTTTATACTGATTATGCACAATAAACTGTATTTGAAACATTACTGTCACCACGACCGTATTATTGAGTGTCGAATAAACAAACAACAGGGAAAAAGAGTGTATGTAGTTAACCTGATTATTTCAAAAAGTGAACTGTGCTGACAAACGATTAAAAGTAATTAATATATATAGCTGAGCAGTGCTTTGAATTATTGGTTTAATTGCTAAATTACTAGATCTTATATCATTGTATCACGTTTTCGAGCTGTTCCACCAAGATCATTCTGGACAACCAAGTAGTACTATTTTTTTTATAACACAAAACAAACTGTGCTTGAAAGTTAACTACATACATTTGTATCTGATTATTAAGTCAGCTACTAAGATGGTACACAATATTCCATATGCTCTCATTTTGACAACTGATAGTTCGTTCATTAAATCATAAAACCTTAATTCAAAAAATTTCCATTATCATATAAGATAAATTTATTTATATTAACTTGATTAAAGTGGATAGGATGTTTATCTCTTTACATAATAGTAAATTATTAAATAAGAATTCAGAAAATGTACCATTTGAGTAGGAAATTATATGTTTGACCATTAAGTAATAAAATAATAATGTAACTTATTTATCAGTACAAAATAGGTAGAGCGAAATTCGAGACCATGATTTATTTGGTTAAAATTCGATTATTTTACCCACTAAACCATCGTTCTAATTGAGTAGAAAAAAATATGCTTCCAGTAAACTTATCTGTTATTACTACGTTCAAAGGTGTACTACAGATCTAGACAATCGACTGTTATCTAGTTGTTAATTTGTGTTAAAGTATATTTGCAACAGATATCCGGATGGAATTGTTCCCTTCAATACAGCAGTATATCAATTTATCAAATGAATGAAATTTTTTGATGACCTGTTTTCAAAACTTTTGTGAGAAGTATACTTCCATCAACGTATATGTGAATATAAAAATTGCATGATTTTAAAGGCATTCTATTAACAAATTGGACTTATTAAAAACAAATAGATGTATTCTAACTAAAAGAATAGGGTATTTTAACAAAAAAAATACGTCGAGATTATTTCTACTGTTACTGCAGTTTGGTGATACTAGTTCTTTTGAGACAGAAAAGTGATTTATCAGTAAAATTAAATCAGTCTTTTTCATAACAGGGAGTTGAGGATTAGAGAGTAATGGATAATCGTTTAATCCTTTTACGAGAATATAGGAGTATAATCAATTGAGGAAATCAGGCCGATGAACTAGAACATTAAACATGTAATGATAACGAACGGTTGGCGAACATTCTCAATACACAAATAATTTTAGGATAATTTAAACCTATGAAGTGATAATTTAATAGCTTAAAAAATACATATATACAAATGTTACATTAAGAAAATTGAAATAACACGGATAACATCTCTAATGGTAACCAATAAGATGTCATTTAATTTAGTCGTCGAAGTTTGCAAAACAATCCGATATGGTTTTCAAACCTTGATTCCATATTATAATGCAGTTTATTAAGAGCTGGTTAACTAAAAATTAAAGTTAGCGCTAAGCCTGTGTCATGCTTAACAGTAAAACCCACCTAGAGCCCTACAAAGAAACATCTGGCACTGTACTCATATTTATGTCGTTTAGGCAGAGATACTAACAATAAGCCAGCTCATATTGAAAGCAGGAAAATCCTATTAAATAGCAAGTACTCTCAGATAGGGCAAAAAAGATATCTGCAGTACTCATTTGAAAATAAAGTTATGTTGCATAGGCTTACGTTGATTAAATAAGTGATCTGGAAAAGTAGATTGTCCATTGCTACACAATCTGTTATGATCTGGATCACAGTTGCTGGATAAACAACAGTTGGACGATTGAGTATGATGAAAACAGATAGAAGTTCCCGAATTTTGATCAACGAAATCAAGATTTTCACGGGAAGTAGAGTGTCCCGTAGGTTTTTCTGTCACTAGAGAGTAACTTTGTATTCCATTACGACATATTAATTGATAACTTCGACTTGGAGTTGTCGGAGTTGATAGGTTATTAGGCGTAGTCCGACACTTTAGTCTGGCTCCTTGCTGTTGGTGAGAAACAGCTGATGTTGATGACTTATTTGAGGTACCACAGTAATTCGATAATTCCGATGTAAATCCACTGTTTGGTATAGACCCGATAGTTGAATTCCGCATAAAACTAGCTAACACATCATCGTCTTGACTTCTGTCATCTCTTTCTTCTCCTGTTTCTATTTTTAACTTCTCTTGAGTCTCAGTTATATTTGCCTTACAGAAATTCAACTGTGTTGACAATGACGACGATAAAGATAATAATAACGAAGGTAGCAATGATGTACACTTATTATTAACTTCTAAGTTATATTTATCAATGGAATTACTTCCATCTAATGAAGCACTGTTGTTCATTTCCCAAGACGAAATATTGGAACTTTGTGCCGAGTCATCTGACATATAATTTACACGTTTGTTACTACAATCAGCAATATTAGTCTGTGCTCCGATTTCTTGATCTACTTCAGCATCAATGTAATTTTCATTACTTATCGCTTTTAGTGATAAACACGTAGAATCTGATTGACTACGAACTAGACCACTGCCACTGTTCATAGAATTACTGGTAGTATAGATTTCAGGACCTGATTGTACAGGACAACAATCAGCAGATGTTACTGAACGCAACAATTGGTCATTTTTTGTCACAGCAGACTCCAAGTGTTTACGTATTCGATTAGGATAATATCTAAAACAGTTACGGCTGAACTGTACGCCCGTAGATGGAGTTGTAGAGATTTTTTCCTTATTGTTGTTACTATTACAATGATCATCACGTTTATTACTTGGCATACATGTTCCAAATGCAGAAGATGATAAACTGGAGTGACGAAAGTGTGGTGTACACCGTAGCAGAGTATTACTTCCACGTGAATAAGATGAATAACTTATTGGGATTTTAGGGTTTACATCTCTAGAATTTAGTAAACTGTCAGTTGTCGTTGTTGTTGAAATGACTGTATTATTTACAGAAGATATTGATTGATTACATTTACTATTAGTAATATTGGCATTTTCAGAAGTGCATATGCTCCCTTCTGAATTATTTGTTTTCGTAGTATGTGCGGTAAAATTGTCTGCATCGTGAATTTTGAAACAATTGAACGATGTCATATTTGTAGGAGATTTAAGGGTTCCCAAGTAAAGACATCATATTAGTAGTGATGGTTGCAAATGTGAACAGAGGGAAAGAGTAGTTATGACGTTTTGTATGACATAAAATAAAGTACAACATTCTTAGGTAGTAGAACCACCAGTATCGTAGAGAACTTCCATAAAATATAATGTTGAAGGAGATAATAAAGAGCGAATGTGATATGATTAGTTCTTATAACGTTGTACATGACATAGATTTAAGAAAATTGAACTGTCCTATCACACCAGGAAAATTTTGTAAACTTTTAGGTAGGACATTAGGCATTTACTAAGCATCAATGAATATAATTCCGATACATCACTGGGATTACTAAAATCGAGCAAGTATAAGAACCTTTACCAGTGATTATTTCCCTGGTATTACTGTTATCGTAATCATTAAGCGGGAATCGAACGGTTGAATCAATCACATAAGTATATACAGTTAACTGTGTGACCATGCAGGTAAGAACAGATTCCAACATATCATTATTAACGGGACTGATACAATACATTGGTGTTAAAGAATAAGAATTTGTGCATTTATCTACACATGGAGGCAGACCATAGGTCATATTCACACTACATACATGGTACAAAGTTGTATACATACACGATAAAAAAAGTAAACTGCCACTGTTAACACGACTAGTAATATTTCCCACTCAAAATGTGATAGAAGTGCACAATTTTACAAACATACGAGGACATATAGACACCTAATATGCAAACACATATGTATTTAACACAAAAGTAACCACAAATGGAAATTCGTGAATGTAAGCACTCCTTTAAATCCCAAAAAGGAAAAAATCTGGACAACCAAAATAAGTTATTGATATGAGAAAAAAACTATAGTACTGTTGAACATAACCATCATTGTTATAATCATAATAATCATAATCATAATGATAATAATAATAATAACCAATTGGATGAAATCCATGGTACTATTAAGAATCAAAAGGGAGAGAGAAAAATGGACATTAGTTGCAAGCCTATCCTCACTAACCCCACTCTTCCAATGCCTTATTTAACAAATAAATACACTTCAAAATGAATATGCATACTTAGTAAGCATAGTTCAGGCTGAAATAACATGATAATTGACATTACTAACACACTGTATGAGACTGCCTATACATATTGATTGTCTGTCTTTCATTTAAAAATGATATTCATAAACATATGAATGACTAATCAAAAGTGCCAGGGGGAGAGAGAGAGGAAGCAACAAAACAAAATAGTGTATTCACCTTGTCTAATCAGATTTAGACCCAGATACATAGGGGAATATACCTAAAACTCATTTGTTCATTCTGCATAACAGAAACTAAAGTAATATTAGTAAATTATCTGAAAGAAAACCAAAACTGTTATCAATTATGAAGTGTTAAACGATATTTCAGTTGGAGATATAGAAAATCAACTTCAGAGGATTTAATTAGTCATAAAAGTAGAATGCTCACGAAATATTACCGTTTTTTTCACTGAGACCACTTATCAAACTTTGCAGAAAACTGACACACTCACTACATTATTACACATGATAGTAATAATGCTGCATTGAAGCGCATGCTATGTAATACCATAGAATATCTACTTCAAGGTAAGTATATTTTATAATTCAGGTCTCAGTACTTCATACACTCAAATATTACTTAAAGTACAAACTTAAGCCACTTTGTGTGTCAAGAAATGAGCTAGAGAAAAGAGCATAACAAAATAAGGAATATCTAGAAGAAAAAATAGTAATGATCGGAGAGGAAAAGTTGTTATATAGGATATCCTTAAAAAACCTATTGTTATTTTTGGCTATTCACACACAGTTTCCGATAGAAATACTTCATTGCCGTGAGCGAACGGTAGAAAAATCTTAACTTTTAACTAGGACTATGATTTACAAATGGATGTGTAGCTCTTACGAGTGACTGAAAGAAACGCTTGACGACCAGACAACAATTAAAGCCTTATTGACAAATCAGTCTCACTACTCAGTTGGAGATATAGATGCTACAAACCAGAGTTATTTTAAATGTAAGCCTCGTAAAAAATATTGGAATGGTTTTTGATGTATATATAGTTCCTAGGTGCTGTTAAGACCACCATAACTGTGATTATATATTTACACTTAGTTCTTTATAGAAGTGACTGAAATCCACCAAAATACTAGTCTTGGAAAAAACCTAAATAATTCCAGTTTTAAAGTTATAACTTGGTGTTATATTTGATACAGCCATTCTGAAATTACGTGTGCTACTTGAACATACCATTTTTAACGTTTGTACCATAATTAAATTAATGAAGGAGGTAGGTGTGGTTTATCTATCGATGTGCTCAAATGAAGTATTAGTTTTTCCTAATTATCAAGTTCACAACAATGTTTTAGGTGCCTACATGCGCAAATTCTGTGGGACTAGCATTTCACCATGTGCCAGGACCATAACAATACATTCTCCTATATACTACTAATTTAGATCCGATCAATGTAAAAAGTAACGGGTGAGAACTATCTAATCTTTAGGAGAGTAAAACCCAGGCACAATTAAAAATCGTGAACTGCAAACAAGAGAAAATCAGGCTGGCTTCAGACCCGGTCGTGGCTGTATCGACCACATATTCACTAATCGTCAGGTTTTAGAGCACAGACATGTTTATCGGCGTCCGACAATGATAGTTTTTCTTGACTTGAAAGCAGCATTTGACTCTGTAGACTTAGAGGTTCTGTGGCAGTGTCTGTCATTCAAAGGTGTACCTCAGAAGTACATAAAATTTGTGATGGCTCTTAACTCGAACACTACCAGTCGAGTGAGAGCTTATGGCGAATTGTCATCTGATTTTGCAACCTCAAGTGGTGTCCGACAAGGCTGTCTACTATCCCCATTTTTGGTTAACTTCATTATAGACATATTGCTGGAAATAACACTCTCGTCAACTGAATTTTCAGGAATTGATCTCCTACCAGAGGGTTCACTAATCAACTTAGAATACGCAGATGACATAGTCCTGTTTGGTGAAGACGCTGACAAAATGCGGAGTCTTCTGTTAGAACTGAGTAATAATGCCAGGATGTTTGGGATGCGCTTCTCTCCATCTAAATGTAAATTGTTACTCCAGGACTGGCCTGTATCAACACCTGAAATAAGGATAGGGAGTTGAACGCGTCGACAGCTTTACTTATCTTGGAAGTCTGATCAGCCCTAATAGGTTGGTGTCTGACGAAATCTCAGCACGGATTCAAAAGGCTCGTTTGGCTTTTGCCAACTTACGTCATGGCGAAGACGAGATATTCGTCTATCAATTAAGAGACGAGTATACTGCGCAGAAGTTCGTTCTGTTCTACTTTACGACTGTGAAAAGGGGCCATTAGGAGTAGAAGATACACGTAAGTTACTAGTATTTGACCATGGATGCCTTAGAAATATTGCTCGCATCTTCTGGGATCACCGGGTAAGTGATAGTGAGGTTAGACACAGGGTATTAGGGAATGATGGTAAATCAGTTGATGAGGTCATGAATCTTCATCGACTGAGATGGTTGGGCCATGTGTTACGTGTGCCTGGACACCGATTACCACGACGCGCAATGATGACTAGTATTGGCAATGGTTGGATGAGAGTTAGGAGCGGCCAAACCAAAACGTGGCATCAGAGCATGAATTCACTAACTTCTAGTCTGAGCCATGTTGGTAGATGCAGACTAATTGGTTGGGATCCGCGTGACTATCGTAACCAATGGCTGGAGACTCTAGGTGACATGACTCAGAATCGATCACAATGGTGTAGGTGTATACGCTCTTTGTCTTCCCTTGAACCTTGAGATTAAAATTGCTTCATAACTTTCTTCCTTTCTATACTATATCCTTATATACAACCTATCTTTTGTATACTGCCACCACTAAATTAACTACTTCTATGAATCCGGTGTTGATCTTGTTGTGCTAACGAGGTATGGCAACTTGGACCGATGCATATATGTGCCTGGTCCTACATTGTAGCTGACTGACTGACTGAGGAATCAGTTTCACCAAAGTCAAAAACATTTTCCACTGAGAGTTCATTATATTAGACGGATCCAGATTCAACGCTGGTTTTCAAGCAACTGTAAAATGTAAATATCTTCAGTTGCATGTACATGATTTTTTGAAAGAAATCACTTACTTTATAAAATACCCAATACAACATTTTGACGCTCGTCGGTTTATTCCATTAGGATTCGAATGCAAAATTTGGGCAACTCTCTTAAGTGAAAAACTTCACAAAACCTACATGAGTGGAAAACCCGGTAGTTGGAAAGTATCTCGCGTCGAAAGTAGTAGCTACACCCCACAACTGTTAGGACCTGTTTCCGTTTACCTGAATCACCAACATCAAAAGACCAAATTCCAGTGAGAATTGATGACATGTCTACTTCAAAAGACAGTTTGTTCTATTCATTCCTCTAAACCCTCGACCGAATTGTTATGTGTCGTGGTCAGTGGGTATCGAAGAGACGTTTTAGAGGGAATTCAAGAAACTAAGACTATATAATAAATCTGATTTAGATGGTAGTGACGTTGACATTATGGTTAGAAAACTGACTGAATCATTTAAAAAGGTATGACATGTCGATTATTTCACAACATTAGAATGAAGTCATTACTATTAACTACAAGAGCTTACATAAAATATGCTAAAATCATCAGTAAACATTTGATTAACTTCAACTTATTCACTGGGTACTTAGGTATGAGCCACATTCTAAGTATGCGGACTGATTATAATACTCAGCTGCTCAAACTGATACAAGTGGAGATGGGCCCGAACCTTAGACTTGATGGCTGAAAGTCGGACGTCTTAGCCACTACGCCACCGCTTCTCCATCAGTATACAAGTCTGTTACCAGTTCGATTGCCTTTCATCCCCACACAAATGAAGGAAAACGTAAGAGACAAACTTCAGAGGACTAGGTTGATGGTTGTTCAGTTTTTTGTATACATCGCCCGCTCCCAAACGTTTGAGCATCATCATGCCTATTTTAGGCCGACAACAGTTATATTTTTGACATCAGGGATACGTTTAATTCGTTAGGTAGGAGTATACTGTAGACATATTTCACTGCGAATTCTATTTACATTTTAAAAGCTATGTACAAAAAACAATTCAGGTAGAGTGAGAGCATAGAACTACGATTTCACTGTTACATATTAACAGTGAAATCACCCAAGACTGTACAACATCGTCATTTTCTTTTGACCTATTAGTTATATACTGAAAAACAGTGATCAAATCGGCCACCTGATAGAAGACTTTTCTATATTGAATTTACTGATACGGCTTTACGGTCCCACGATATATACGCCACCTAAATCTTATTTATTCTGTTGGTGATCAGTGTCGAAGGATAGTGTATCATTAACAATGTCAATTATCGTACAGTGGAATAAAAAAGGCATGCCAGTGTGCGCCAGTGGTGCTGACGTGGTAAACTTGATCTGTGTGCAAAATGAGCCGGTGTACAACACAAGTGTTAGCATTTGTAAATCTTATTCTTCCGAATCGATTATTTTTAAAAACTTTTTCAGCTACTCTGGTCCTCAGACTGCTCATACTCAGTGGTAACACCATCTGAGAAATGCTAATTTTTATCAAAGTGTATTTGATTTCAGTGGAAATAATCTTACTGTCAAGCGACCTGTCTTGCAATACAGGCTTTAGTAGCCTAAACACGTATTTTGCATGCTGTATTCGAGGTCTTCATAATAAGTACTTTTGACACTAGGAAGAGGTGTAAAAAGTAGAGGTGGTTGATTGACGACCAGTCTGCAAAATGAAGAACAGTAATCAAAAGTCTATTATACAAAGACGAACTATCCCAGTAGAATTTCGCGCGTTGGTTTATTGAGTGATTTCTCAGACCGAAAAGATGACCGAAAGTCAGGTAATATGCATTATTTGAATGTCCTTAAAACAAATTATCGGTCTACTAGTTCCCTGAAACTATGAGCTAATAACTCCACAATCATGTTCAAGTTCATGTACCAAACGACTAGTAATCCTTATCGTATGCAGCTCCTAGTACTAAGGAGCGGTTTAAAACTCGTTAAATAAACGGAATTAAGATTTCTGAAATCCTTTTTAGCCTCAGAGACAGTCAGCTTATACTTACAGAACTAAGAGTTTATTAAAAACAAATTTCAACCAGATAGTTTCGCATCAGACCAACAGTAAGTGACTTTATGGACTAATTTCATTCGCCGCAGTTCTCTTCCAACCTCCTTTTGGATCATTAAGTACCGCTCACTGAAGTAGACGGTCGTCAAGGATAACACATGCATTAACCACCATAATCTATGAAAATCCCCTAATCCATCAACCAATCTTTTACCTTTGCCAAGTACCCCATGCCTAACTTCAAAATTGACGACTCAATTACTCCATAAAACGCCAGAAATGCTTTTAGAACACTTATGATAGAAAACCTTGAGCCTCCACATGTCTTATACTTTCATGGACCATGTTTCAAAGCCACAAAATAGAACAGAGTCGACGGCTGTAAAGTAAACACTCCCTTCGGTTGGCAGATTGGTATCACGCCTAAGCCACAAATGAAGCAAATTGGCGAAGCGAACTTGGCCTTCTCTATCCATGTCGAGATTGTCAAACACTAAACCTTCAGGGTTGATGAGACTTGTAAGATAAATGAATTGATCATGCACTCAACCACTTCACTCCCTACACTAGTTTAGACATTGATGCAAAACAGCCCTATAGCAACAGGTTGCATCTGTAGGGAGAGAAGTTCATCCCAAACACGTTGACCTTATTACTCAAAACGATCAAAAGACTGAATTTTATCAGCAACTCCACAAAAGTGGACTATTTTATGAGTATTGTTAATCGATATGCGAGTCTCTTGGGAGTACGACTTCTAAAAAATTAGTTGAAGAAAATTTTATTTTTGTGAGGATATCGGTGACAAAATAGGATAAAAATAGGGAGGGTGGGAAGCCCCGGCAAACGTTACTAAAGATTGACAGCCGTGATGACAGTTCACCATCAGCTCCAACTTGACCAATAGCTTCCGAGTAAAGTTCGTCACAAGGTTTATTTACTTCTTTGGTACTTCTTCCTACAGAAAACATTGCCACAGGACCTCTCGCTCAACAGATTTAAGTGCTATCTTGGGATGAATGAATACCATAATAGTTTGGTGTTGGTATGGTTATGTTTTATACCTGATGAAAAGAGAATATTTGGTCCACAGATCTATGTCCAGGCCTGGCACAAGCTTGGTTTAACCAGGTTATTTCCCCGTGAACCCTAGTTAAGCGTTGAATAATTAGTTAGACAATATTTTAGACATTTTATGATTCAAACTGATTCCGCAGTGGTTATACTAAAAGGACTTTCGTTCTCTTACGGACTAGAGCGATCATCGATGGAGACCAATTAGACGAGACTATGTCCAGTTTCCATACTTAAGCGAACACTTTAGACAACTTAACCTCTAAAACTTCACCATCATCTTTAAGCATCTCCGGAGTTAACCTATTGGGACTTTGTGATTTCTCTCGTTTAAGATTATCAACCCATTAACAGTTGAGAATGTGTCAATTCACCATTCAGATTGATTAGGAATAGAGGGTAACTGAAGAGTAACTGGAGGCCAACTGAGCTATTCCCTAAATGTCACTGTAGACCTATCTACTAAATTGGAAGTGAATAATGGTTCCTTTTTACCCCAAGATGGTTTCATTAACATCTCCCCCCTTGATCAGTTGACAGAGCTGTTTTATGTTACCTATCGATGCTGCCTTTTCATTTCTTTCACTTTAGTTGCCCACCACTGCTCACGATAATTGGGTAAATATTTTATTAGTTTACGTTCAAATTGCCGTTGTCCTTTATCGTTCTCTGAGCCCGTTGGGATTTGCAAGCCTCTATAAATTTAGTGGATGCTGCCGAAATCCACCGGTTTTTTCTAACCCTTTAATTTTACTTACTGATTGATATCAGTTGGATTTACAGTTTATTCCAATCTCTCCAGGCTTTTTCAACATAATGTAAATTGTCTTGCTTCTAGTATGAGCGAGGATAGTATCGTCAATAGAATTCACCATTTCATTTATTTGTGTGTGGGCTGTGATACTGCCCGGGTGCCCAAACCGAAGCAGGTATGACATGGTGTCGTGGCATGAAAGAAAGCTGCAAAGGGCTAGCTTCTGTTGGTCCTTCACGACTCCCTGGCTGGGGTCCGAGAGATAGTGCAACACAGTGGCTAGAGACGTTATCAGATATGGCTCAGAATAGAAGCCAGTGGCGATCCTGCTGCAACCTTCTTTTACTTTCTACATAAAGAGTGGTTCTAACTTTCTTAACTGAAAGAGTCTTCTGGTTGTACATTTCAGTCCGCCTTATCTTTTCATCCCTTCTCTTCCTACTTTCATTATTTTGTGTGGTGCATATGTATTTGGTGCCCTTTTGTACCAATATATGTGTTTAAATAAAATAAAATTAAATTAAAAAAATTTTTCAACATAAACCGTTTCTCTACGACTGCCTAGATGCTTAGCTAATTTCCCCCTGAATATGTCTCTGGCTTTTTCATTTCCAAAGTGATTTCTAGAGGGTCTTCCTGCTGTAACCTCCTTATGTCCAGTAAAACGCACAGAAATGCGTACTGTTACTAGGGTGTGATTACAACCCAAGCATTTACTTTAGAAGTGGCAATCTTCCATCGAGCCTTTCCGACGATGACTGGTGATGATATTACCTATTTTTATCCATTGTTATGCCAATGTGTGGGTTCTTCAGGTTAAACAGTGTCTTTCTTTATGTTTAAGGCTTGTAATTCCGATGGATAAACGGCTTTGAGTAAAGTTGAAGCAGCCGAACACTGTTATCTGTTCATTAGGCTGAGATTCCATAAGACCCTGCTAAGTGTTTTTTAGTTTAACTTAGCTTACTGACTTCGGCGTTAAAATCGCCGGTCACAACTACTACGACTAAACGTCTGGCTTTTTGAAGGTCATGCAGCTCCCAGCGAAAAACGTTTTACTCTATTTAAGCTGTCGCTTATGGGGGCATAACCAGAAACGATGAGTTAAGGGCATATGTCTCTATGTTTCCTAGTTTTTGCTATGCCACTGAGAAGTATCCATTCTGCCTTCAAACGTAACGCTATAGATGTTTTGATCTTGAAAAGTTTGTCTACACCTTTAAGGTGATATTACTGGTGACTGGTGCATCGTATATGAGTTTTCATTTAAAAGTAATCTACATTTATTGGCAAATAGGGGGAAAACGAATACCACTTAGCAGACCAATGCTTGCATGATGGTCATCAGCAAAGACAATCTTCAAACTGTCCTACGTGATTATATTGATAGGCGGAATGGTCATATAAATGTGGATTTGAACCAGATCTCTAATAAGGGTTTTGATCTACGTATTGCAAGCGTGTGTTGAGAGGATTTACCCGCCATATATTCTATTCATTTGACCTACCAAATGAAAAGAATACCCATAAATCATTCCTGCAACTCGTTTGTTTGATTCAGAAACATAAAGCTCACCTACCTCCTTAATCAACAGATAATTTTGGACCCATGGTTTTGACTAAAAACTTTGTCAAGAACTAAACACCTACGTTCCTAGCTGCAAATCGCTAGTTAATAACTCCCATACGACGAGGTCATTAGAAGCTTAACGGCCCCTGGGAAAAAACTATGGTATATATATAGACGGATACTGGGAGACGTCTGGGAAAAAAACTATGGTACCTTATGTTAACTTAAAGTTATCCCCATTTCAGATAAGTGTGATGGATTTTTCGTAGTAATGGTGATAGACAGGAACGAAGAGTCCAGTTTTAGAAGATATGAAAAGAGCCTAAAAATCCCGTAAATATCGACGTAAGACTATATTTTCCTGAAATCTGTGGGATGAATGGTTTATGAAAAAATGTATAGGAACCACTCAAACTTTACTCACTAAACCCACGGAAATCGTGAGGCACGAAATTCACGAAAAAAATGACTTCCCAATGACAATGTAAATCAGAACTTTCGTCTCGAAAATTACCATTTCATGTTTGACCTTCAAAATATCTAATAAAGCGCCTTTGAGATAACCGAAACTTCAAGTCTCAAACTTCGCTTTTCAGAAATCACAAACTGTGAGTCATTTGGAATCCGTGTTTTATTTAGTGAAGCTGACCACTATTCACGGATTAGTGAAGTTGTCTGTTCCTGGTATCAAGGAAAAAGTTGTGAATTTTTCTCTTTTTTCAGATATTCTGGATTCTGTTATATTTATCGTGCCAGCTGTAGCTGTAAATAATTCCCTAAAATCAATAGCTCTTTAAGTGTTCGACATTGGATGCTGACTACATTGTCTTAAGTGGACTTGTTTAACTGAAGGCGTTCGGTCATGCATCCCCATCAGATCACGTAATGACTCAGCGTGGGGAACAGCTCCTACGTTCACTAGCCAGATTAGAGCAACAGCTTCTCGATATATTGATAACGTATCAAATATATCTTTCCAACCTCTTCGCATCTGACTTCTGATTTTAATCAAGTAGTGAACGCTTCGAATATAGAAGGTGTTACTGGTTGATAGTTGTCAAACTAGAATACTGGTCTTATCTTCAGTGGTGAGACCGACGTGATCTGGTACACCAAACGTATTAACTATGAGTCTGTTCCTTTTTGGAACTTAATTAATCATTGTGTTGCTTTAGTTGACTTTTATATATTGTGATATTTTTTTCGAGTTTTCATATATACCTTAATTATTTATTTTTCGTTCATCATAATACTTGATTTCTCATGAAGAAACAGACATCCCAAGTATTTAAGTTAAGGACTATCCCCCCACCCTCGATTCAGTTAACTCCCTTTTGACCTGATAATATCGATGCCTGGTTCTGCTACTCAGAAGCTGACTTTTGCGGGCACGGAATCACGGACTCACTCACACAATTCCTCGCGGTGGTTAGGGCACTACCGCTCGAATTCAACAGGTACGTAACACCTAGTATGTTTACTAGCGATGTTTCAGAACCTTACGAAAGTCTAAAACGATCGATTCTAAAACGTGGAGATCTAACCGATCGACAGCGGTTGTATCAACTCCTTAACAATATCGACCTGCAACATGGTTCCGCGACAGACATGTTATTAGGGATGAGAGAGGTGATAGGTCAAAGAACTTTCGACGATTGCCTATTCAAAAAGCTTTTCTTATCTAGACTCCCGGAACAGGTGCAAGCAGTTCTCGTCTCGTTTCAAAACAACGCCGTAGACGAACTGGCTGCGACTGCTGACCGCATTTTAGAGATTACGAAATCCACTAATGCTGAGGTCTTTTCAGTCAAAGAAAACCTTAAACGACCCCGACTGACATAGCCAAACTAGGTCACAAACTCACACGCTACCTTCGATTTCGTATTGACCGTAGACAGTCACAAAACCCGCGAAGGAGCGTTTCACGTAGGCGATCTGTCTCTAGACCACGAGAGACAGGTAACCTCGACTGCTGCTGGTATCATAACCAGTATGGTAAGTCTTCCAGAAATTGCAGGAAACCCTACAATTATCCGAACTCCAAATCCACTGACACGAAAAGAGCTCGGGAAACTCCCCACCCGGTACGCGTTAACGGCAACTGTAGCCGGCGAACATAGGCGTCTGTTATACGTCACGGATGTGACTACGAAATTTCGCTACCTCGTCGACACTGGCGTAGAAGTTAGCGTTATTCCAGCGAATTCCAACGACAGACTTCACGAGTCTGTTTTAAGTTTACAGGCGGCAAACAGAAAACCGATCGCTACGTATGGTAATAGGTACGTTTACCTTAACGTGGGTTTACGCAAACCCATCCACTGGATTTTCGTTGTTGCAGATGTTTCTATGCCAGTCATTGGTATAGACCTGCTACAATAACACAATATACTCATAGACACACGCAAACGAGGGTTAATAGACGGAAACACTAAGCTATCTGTTTGCGTAACTTCTTTTTCTGGTTGCAGATTATCCCCAGTCACAATTAAGCACACCATATACCCTCTATATCAGCCATTACTCGATAAATACTCTGGGATATATCAACCACAACCGAAATTGCCTTGTGTAACAAGCAATGTTACACATCACATCTTGACTACAGGACCACCTGTATTCTCAAAAGCACGACGACTGGCTCCCAAAAAGCTTAGGTTGGCTAAAAACGAATTCGACCACATGATAAACTTAGGAATAATTCGACCGTCAAATAGCCCATGGTCATCTCCCTTGCACATGGTCTCTAAAAAGGACAGAAATGATTGGCGTCCAACTGGTGATTATCGGTGCCTGAATGCTAAACTATTCCCGATCGTTGCCCGTTGCTTCACATTTAAGATTTGACATCTACCTTAAAAGGTACAAATGTCTTTTCGAAAATCGACTTGGTTAAAGCTAATAACTAAATACCTATGGCAACTGACGACATTCCGTAAACCGCCATTATAACTCCTTTCGGCCTCTAAGAATTTCTACGAATGCCTTTCGGTTTAAGAAATGCTGCTCAAACCTTCCAAAGGTTCATCGATGACGTCTTCCGAGGACGCAAAATCGTACATGCGTATGTTAACGACTGTCTGATAGCAAGTCCGGACACAGAATCCCACCTCCAGCATCTGGACATTGTTTCCGAACGACTCCAAAGGCATGGCATTACTGTAAACATTTAGAAAAGCCAAATCGAAACCAACTTCTTAGACTTTCTAGGACACACCATTGATGCTCAAGGCATCCGACCTCTTAGAAGCAAAGTGGCGGCCATTCTGGATTGCCCAGAACCTACCACCATTAAGCAATTGCGCACATTTAACGGTCTCGTAAGTTTCTATAGACGGTTCATACCAAAATGCGATCTCTCATAAAACCGCTAACCGACCAACTTCGTGGAAATGCGAAATCAATTAGTATAGATGACACCGCGAGAGAATTTGTGGATCCTGCGTCTTCTTCAGTGAACATGGATCTAAACTCATACACATGCGGGCTTACAAACGCAATGCGTTCAGTTAAACGAACGATAGCATCCGTATCGATCGCCTCAAAGCAGCGTACTTAGAAGGAAACCCTAGTTACGTCGATTTTCATTCCGCACAATCAAACGACACGGCTCCTACACTTGTAGTACCCCGCACGACAGCCAACACACACCTTGATACTTCGTCAACGTCGGAAAATAAACTTAAAACAACGCGTTCTGAAAGAAGATTAAGATTTCCAGAACATCTTAACGAATATTGCACGTAGGACACAAACTTTATATTGAATCCCCTTTGCATTATTTATTATAAAATTTTTTAACATGCTCATTTTTATATATTTATTCCAAAAATACAAAAAAAATTCTTTTACTTTACTCGTCATGATTATTATACACCATAGCTTATAGTTTGAGAAATAATTTTAATGGCTATAAGTGTTGGTGGACGGACTAGAATCAATTATCATAACTAACTGAAACTTGTTGTGACCTTGTTTCTGAGGTCTCTCCACAACTACTAAGTTACACTTGCTTAGAAAGAGGTAGAGAAAGATGCCGAAAAAGGTTCAGCATTTTTATGCTCTGTTATTTGAATACATACACATTTCTTTGTTTGTGGGGTTTATGAAAGCTGGATCTGTGAGGTTCTATCTATGAACTCAGTTTTGAGAGTTGTAAAAGGCGGTCTGCTTGAACACCTGGGCTACCTGTTCCTGCTCTCTACATATTTCAACAAGTTATCAAATTTTGTTTGCTTCAATACATTTTTGTCTGTTAATCGCATAACCTATTCAGGTGCATTTCTAAAAAGTGTACAAAATTTCGTTGGACAAGTTACGAAAGCCCCATCAGAGATATTGTGGTGGTTGGCAATATACAGGGAAAAGAATGGACATTATTTAGATGTCGATTGACCGGACTGCTAAAATATAATTAGTGATTACTCATTATTTATCTTCAGGATCGATCAAGAAGTAAGAAACGGAAACGTGTTGAAATATATTGTGCTCAGAATTCTATATTGTACCGAAAATATAATATTGAACAAAGCTAATGATAATAATAATGAATACATTTTTAGTTAGCGTCTATCATAGTTCAATCTGCTTAGTTAACAAGCTCGTTTAAAGTACATTAGGCTATTGAGTATAAGTAACCGGTATCCGATACTCGGATATTTTAATAGGTATGACACAAATCAGCAATAGATGTCCACCGTAGGGGCTGATGATATATTCAATAGTAAGATCTGTATGACTGATGGAGCTTGCTCTAGTACAGCATGTAATTAACTCAGATGTTAAAATTAAAAACACGAAGTTCAGCGAAGGGATCTCTTTTCAACGAATTTATTATCAAGCTGTACAATCGTATATATATATGAAAATGTTTTGTTAAAGATTTCTTCGTATCAAACTCCTAAAAATAGCCGAAGCTCTTACCATCCACGAGCTCAAACCAGAACTATGTGTACAAAAGAAGTACGTTTTGTCATTATCGTTACCATGGCCTTGATATTATTATTATTATCATTCAATTATTATTATTATTACTCTATTTCCCCTTACTTATTCTCATTATTTTATTCATGAATACTCATCATATCATCTTATTTATTTTACACCTCTATGACCTTTAATTATTGTAATCAAGACATTTTATTCATCTTATTATATTCACTAAATCTATTGTTATTATTCGTATTACGTAATTCAGCATTATAATCTTGATTATTAGTGTTCACATTTCCTCACGGAATTAGTACTTTAATAAAACATTTTCATATATATATATACGATTGTACAGCTTGATAATAAATTCGTTGAAAAGAGATCCCTTCGCTGAACTTCGTGTTTTTAATTTTAATGTTTAAATGGGAGTTATATAACTCAGATGTGCTGGTTTAAACCAAGAACTTTCTTTAATAAATTTAATAGTCATTCATGAAAACGAGGATATTTGCTGCTGAAGATGCCACAGGTATTGTAGTTTGACAACACTTTAACCAGCAACACCTTCTATAATTCACCCAGTGAAGTCAAAAGCCGGAAGCGAAGAGGTTCGAAGATATATTTGATTGGTTATCAATATATCAGAAAGTGACTGATCTAAACTGCTTAGCGATCGCAGGGGAAGTTACGCACGACATTTCCACGCGTGATCTGATGCAGATGCATAACCGAGCGCCTTCAGCTAGGTGAGTCCATTAAAGATAATGTGGTAAGCATCCGACCAAAATTTCTAACGCAGAGGTTAGTTCAATCAAAGAAAAACCGCAAACGACACGAAATGACGTTACGGAACTTTATCATACTCTGACACGTTACCTTCGTATCCGTCATGACTGTAAACGATTACAAGCTACTCAAACGAGTTCTTCACGAAAAATGTCTTTCTAGCTCACGAGAGAGAGAGATAACTCCGACTGATGCTGATAGATTATTAACAAAAATATTCATTGCTTCGCACTAGCCGCATACGTCTAAAATCATTGGAGGTGATTTTAGCCTGCCGGATATCACATGGGTTTGACTTCGTTACCAGGCTGATATGACAAGTTAGTCGAAACATTAGAACTTTGTGGATGGGTCCAACAAGTCCGAAAACCGACCAGGAGGAATGATATACTTGATTTATTGATTACAATCAACATAGACTCTAACTCAGTGCATATCAGTCATTAGTTTTTTATGAGTGATCATAGAGTTGTATTGAGTATTATTCATCCTTCAAAAGTGGATTTATCCACGTTGGCCGCTGCCCAAACCTAAATCCGGCCGTACATAAACATACACTGAAACCTCTCAACACTGTTCGTGACTTGGATTTGAGATATAGAAAAAGTTTGAACTTTTCTGAGCACATTGCATCCTTAGTATCCACAGCTAGAAAGTTCATTGGATTCATAATGATAAACTTCAATAATATCTAATCGAGATTATCATTATACAGAAAATGCGTCTTACTCATTCTTGTATGTGGTATTTTAGTTTACAGTCATTGCAGGCATAATGATCTGATCGAAATTGAAGGTGTCCAAAGAAGGTTCATTAAAGCTGTTTTGGGGTATTCGGACAACAAAGACTATCACCAAAGATGTCAACAACTCAAACTACAACCTCTCTGGATCAGGCGTATCAAATTGAACCTTGTATTTATCTACCGGCTTATTCACAATATTTTTTGTTCTTTGTCACTCACACCTTCGTATTCTATGACATCATCCCACAATCAACGCAATAAGAAAAATATTCTTATGATTCCGAGAACCTGCACAAACGTACGCCAGAATTTCTTCGTTATTCGCTGCTCAACCATGTAGAACAGACTACCAGGGAACCTACATTGTGGCAAAACTACGACCCGGTTCCGAAGTCTTCCTCATGATATTCTTTCTGAAAGTGGATTTTGTCACCTAGTGAACATCAATGCGTTTGACAATGATTCATACAAACAAGCTCCATCATCTATCTAATTGACTGAAAAACAAATTTGAACCTTTGAGACTTTTGAAGTCTATTTTATTTTTTATTCATTTTAATATATTAAGTCTACTTATGTTCGTATTTATAATTATTGCTGTTAATAATATTACTATTGGTCCCTCGACACATCAGATATTCTTTTCATCTCTTCTTGTCTTTCTAAAGATATTTTGTCCGTAAACATCCAAAGTCTGTAACAAAAAAATTACCTTATGTCGCACCTGAACAAATTAATCTCTGATTCGTTTTATCTTCATCATATATATAAAACACAGAAATTTATATTTGTTTATCCCTTGCAATTAATTGTGACTAACATAGCATCATTCTAAACTATTATTGCCCAAGTGTTTCTATTAACACCCGATTTCACTCTGTATACTGTTACATGAATCTACATTTATTTATCTGAGTGCACTAGAGGGATGTTTTGATTGTTGGTTTACTTCAGAGGTCGATATTCATTACACAACTATTATCATGGTTGTACCCTTTCACTAGGTGTTCATTTCTTTTCTCTCCATTTCCTTTTAAAAAACTTTTATTCTTAGGATTACGAAGTGTGTAATTAGGAAAATCACTCGTGTTACGCCTAAATCAACTTCTCAGACTCGTTTCATCTTCACTACTAGTATACGGCTCATACACATTGATTATCCTTTGCACTTAATTACAACTTTCGCAGCATCACTCCAACCTATGACTGCACAAGCCCGTATTCTAACGTTATATCTTACCACAATAACGAGTTATTTACTTATCAATTTATTTTGTTTTATTTTATTTTCATTCTTGTTCTGTGTTTATAAACACGCTTATTAAACTATTTACGTATCTCGCGTCTCCTTTATTTCTATATCCTTAGTTTCTTCCTTCCCTCCTTTAAAATCAATTCAATATTCTTCTCAATTACACAGAGCCAATATTATTATTATGCTATTATTATTTTCTTTCATTTCTCTTTTCAAAATATGTCAAATATAATTCTAACATTAATAAAACTTGTGCATTATTGCACTTTTGAAGAAACCCGAAATGGTTTCTTCACAACACTTATGTACCCATAAGATGCTTGTGAATAATAGCAGTGACCGCACGAACCAGTGCTCAACTTACAATCGGTGATGACGTTTTTCGTGGTATCAACTTCGTACATGCGTATGTTGATGACTGCTTGACTGTAAGTCCGGACAGAGGATCTAATCTCCATTATTTGAACCTTGTCTCCGAATGACTGCAAAAACACGGCATTACTGTAAACATTCGAAATTTTCAAATAGGAACTGACTCCCTAGATTTTCTTGAACACATTAATAGTGTTCAAGGCATGCGACATCTGTAAAACAATGCGGCGGCTATTCTCGATTACACAGAACCGACAAAGCACGTTTGTAGGTCTAGTAAGTTTATACAGATAGTTCATACAAAAAAGCAAGACACTGAATTGAGGTATATCACTTTCGGCAGGGGACTCCTAGCCATGTATCGTGCTGCATGGAACTTCCAGCACTCTGCTGAAGGCTGAGAATTCACTCTGTTCACCGACCATAGACCTCTTACTGTCTCTTCAGTCCATCTTCAGACACGTACTCCCCCACAGAAGTTCGACAACTGAACTATATTTCTCAGCGTTTTTCAGATATATGACATATTTATGGGACAAACTATTTAGTTGAATACGGTTTGTCTCGTATAACTTCAGTGAAGAATTTTCAAGGAATAGACCTTCATAAACTCACTCAGCTTCAAAAGGAAGACACTGATTTTCAGCACAAACTATCTTCAATAACTCTAAAATTGCGTATTAAACAGATAGAAACAGATAAGAAAACTTTGCAATATGACACATATATAAGTAGAGATCACCTAATGGTGTCGAAACATTATTACTACAAATTCTTCAGTACGTTGCTCAAGCTTTCTCACCCAGGTGCACGAGCAACCACCAAGCTCATAGCAGAACGTTTTTGTTGACCTTGTATGATTAAAGATGCCAGGGAGTGGGCACGCTCCTGTGTAATCTGCCAGAAATTTAAGATGAATACACAGTGAATATCCCTTGGGCCCTCTCAAACCTCCCGATGCTCATTTCGAAAATGTTCATCTTGATTTGGTAGGACCCGTACCAGATTCAAATAGATACACTTATCTCTTAACTTGCGTAGACCGTTTCACTCGATGACCAGGAGAAGCACCCACTATGGACATTACTTCTGAAACAGTGGCTCGCGCCTTCGTCGAACGGTGGGTATCTATTTCCGACTGCCATTCAACTATCACTACATACCGTGGACACCAGTTGGAATCTGAACTTTTCCGTTATCTGACCACACTGTTAGGAATCACACGATTCCGAACAGCGTCTTCCACCCACAAGCAAAGGGGTTGGTAGAACGCTTTTTCCAACAGCCTAAAGTTTCCCTCTCAGCTGTAATTGTTTCACATCGCACTGACGCTCTTCCGAATCCAGTGAAGGCTGATATTAGATACACTGCAGGTCAACTGTTTTATGGAACTACACTCCGACTTCCAGGATAATTCGCGGATCGTACGTCATCCTCTATGAATGTGAGTCTGAACGATGAATAGAAATTTCCATTGCATTTATTTTCATTTTTATATAGTGTCACGTGGCCCCCTATAGTAAGGAAAGACGACCAGACTCTACTGAACTGAGATATGAGAAGAGCGTTTACCAACGGCAAACTCGTTGGGTTTGAGCTTCTGACTACCCCACTTGGGAAGGAGTGATCTGGAGCGACAAATAAATCCCCAAAATAAATAGTTCTGTATATCTCCGATATTGATACTGACCTCGCCAGTTTTACTGAAAACACCTTAGCTGAAGGCACTTGGTCACACATTCCGATCAGATCAGTAGTAGCAACACTGATCTCAACTACTCCTACAACCGCCAGACAGTTTAATTCAATCACTTCTCCATGCATTGATAACCTACCAAGTATATCTTCGAACCTCTTCGCTTCTGACTTCGCTGGGTGAGTATGATTCAGTCATAGAAGTTGTTACTGGTTAAGGTGTTGTCAAAATCCAACTACTTGTGACATCTTCAAGTCAGACCGTGGACACTGAAAGACCAATTAAAATACCGAAAACAAAACAATAATTAAAATGAAACCATACCGTCTCTGACTTACTAAGATGACGAGAAATGCGTACATCTCACATACGTTCCTGGATGAAAAGTCTTACACTAATCGATGTTGAAAGATATATTTATTCGGCGCCCTTGTCGGTCAGTGTGTTACGTGGTAAAGTGACATCGGTTTTGTCTACGGGTATGCATCTTCATAATATGAATATTAGCCACAGATTGTTTTTGTGAACTCAGTTTGCAAGTCACTGAAGTAGGTAGTATTCTTGTTGGGACGTCGTATTTACATTTTTAGTCAAATAGTTCACAGTTAGCTGTGATAGCTATAGCTACAGCTGTGAGATCCACTGGCAAATTAGCCTGTCTGACTAATTAAAAAATAGGGCTGTGAGAAAGCCGGAGACTAAAAATATCTTCCTGCTGACAAACAAAAATTACTAAACCCAATTTCTACGTTTCTATTCCTAGGTTCAAAAGAATGTCCATAGTTTAGAGCTTAAGGAATGCAAAAAAGTAGTGGTCATGTTGTGTGCAAGATATCCTTGATAAGTAACTGGGTGAGAGTTTTTTGGACTGGGTTAGTATCTTCCTATTTATCATTAGCAAAACGTTGCGCTCGATAGATATGTACTGTATATCGAGTGTCAGATATAGTTTGAAATCAAATATAAAATCACGTTTAATTTGTCAACACACAACTGAATACACGTCATCGGAACTTTTTGACTGGTGCTGGATATTCGCCAACATTTCGAGGTTAAGTCTGAGAATTTTGAAGTGCACTTAATCTTCAGCGTCAACAAAGTACCTGACTACCTATTATTAACCAGATAATGTGACCCGGGTGTGCATTAGTATATTAGGGTGTAATATAACCAAGGGATGAAGCACGTTGATTTCAAGCGTAAACTATTAGTCATTGCTGTATTTTACTGCTATTGCAAATTTCGCTAGTACTTTAATACACTTCTGATTGCGTCCATACTATTGGCTTCCGTCATACTTTGTAGGTTGTTCAAAACCCGAGAAAGATTGACTCACGAGGAGTGGGCTGGTTTTCGTTCTGGTCGAGAGTGTTTTGATCATATCTTCATCCTACGCCAAATTTAGAACACCGTCATACTTAACACAGGCCAACAAACAGGGTTTTTTGGCTCAAGGGCTGCCTTCGATTCGTTGGACAGGACTGTTCTCTGGGATTGTCTATTGAAGAAGGGTGTGCGTGAGAAGTTTACTGACATCTTAAAAGCCCTATATACAAACACCTCAGGTAGAGGGCATACAATCACTTTTTTTAATCGTTCCATTCAAGCAGTGGGGTTAGGCAGGGTTACCCAATCTTACCATTCCTCTTCAACTTTGCCATCGATGACATTCCGGAAACAGCTCTGATAGGTGTAGGTAATGGCGGTGTGGATCTGTTGCCTGGAGAAAGGTTTCTCGACCTTGAGTATGCGGATGATACTGTTTTACTATGCGATAATGCCCAAGGCATGCAATCCTCACTTAATCAGTTGGCAATTAGTGTTCGTAGGTGTGGTGTGCACTTTGTGCCTTCTAAGTGCAAAGCACTTTTACAAGGCCGACAGGACCCTGATCCTGTACTCACCCTGGGTAGTGAGTAGATAGAAGTAGTTGAGCAGTCCGTGTGTCTGGGTAGCTGCATAAGTGTTAGTGGTGGCGTGAGTAATGAGATCGATTCACGTATAGTGAAAGCCAGAGCTGCTTATGCTAATCTGGACCTTCTTTGGTGCCTTCATGATTTCAGTCTGGCTGTAAGAGGTCGGATCTACAACGCGTCAGTAAGAGAAATTTTGCCCTGGCCTCTCCGAGTTGAGGATGTTAGACGACTATTTGTGTTTGATCATCGTTGTCTACAAAGGATTGCTGACGTCCAGTGGCGACACCATGTTAGTAATGGAGAGGTTTGGCATCGTGTGCTCGGGCTCAGTGACGATAAACAATTGGTATCACTATCTTAGATCATCGACTTCGGTGGCTCGGATATGATCTACGAATATCATCCCAGAGAATTCCACATCATGCGTTACTTGCTGACGCTGGGATTGGTTGGAAAAAGCGGAGAGGTGGTCAATGTATGACATGGTGTCGTGGTATGAAAGAAAGCTGTATATGACTATCTTCTGTTGGTCCTTCCCGACTCCCTGGTTGGGGTCCTTTAGTAGTGCAATACAGTGTCTAGAGACGTTATCAGATATGGAAACCGGTGGCAATCCTGATGTAGGTTTATTTTACTTCATAAAAAATGGACGTAACTTCTTTAACTGGAAGAACTCTTTATGGTTTTACCTTTCCGTTCGCCGTATTATTATTATTATTATTATTATTATTACACTTCCATGCACTAATCTGTGGTCATTATTGTTCTTTTTTCCTTCTCTTTTGTACGCACGTTTCTTTTTTCTCTCCCCATTCTCATTGCTACTGTGTGGTGCATATATATCTGGTTCTCCCTTGTACCAATATTTATGTTTTCAAATAAATAAATAATACACTTCAAAAGTCGTATTTTTGTAACTTGACTTTTGTCGAATCGCAAAGTAACTTTTGTTAAATCCTACATTTCTAAGTAATAACCAAACGCTTCTCACTAGCCATAAAATCGCATGGATGTATTCTATGTTGATTGACTTCCAGTCCCTTTTATCGTTTCAAGCTTTATAAACACAGTTGTCCTGGGTTGTAATCACTTTTGGAAAGATGACAAGTTTGCTGGTCCTCTCTAGTGAATCAAAAGTCAGTGGTGCATGTCGTGACATCAGAGCATGAATTCACTAACTTCTAGTCTGAGCCATGTTGGTAGATGCAGACTAATTGGTTGGGGTCCGCGTGACTATCGTAACCAATGGCTGGAGACTCTAGGTGACATGACTCAGAATCGATCACAATGGTGTAGGTGTATACGCTCTTTGTCTTCCCTTGAACCTTGAGATTAAAATTGCTTCATAACTTTCTTCCTTTCTATACTATATCCTTATATACAACCTATCTTTTGTATACTGCCACCACTAAATTAACTACTTCTATGAATCCGGTGTTCATCTTGTGCTAACGAGGTATGGCAACTTGGACCGATGCATATATGTGCCTGGTCCTACATTGTAGCTGACTGACTGACAGTGGTGCATGTAGGTTTTTTACTCATAAAATCTCACGAAGCCTACCTAAAGCCTAACAAACCTAGTAATCGGGACGTGCTGATGAGTTTCAGGCCGTACCCATACGAGCAGTTTAGAGTCCTTATTATCGCCTAGCCCTGCCTGTTGAGCCCAGAACACCAATTTCAGCCTCTGTGATATGAATCATGTATTTCAAACATACTAGGTTTATATGCAAACCCAAAAGACCACATCGTACCACAAAATAAAAAACAACATTTGTACAAGATCTAGCCAAAAGTTGCTGTGAATGTGGGAGACTGCAATTAATAGACTGGGCATAACTAAAGAACGGCTAATCCCATAATAATAGTCTATGGGTCAAAATATGCATAGTTTAGCTACTTGAAAATTATACAATCAAAATTTATGTATCGTATTGGTCCGTAAATAGTTCTCAAAAGTTACTATTCATAATTCTCGTGCGGATATATCAGTTTCACTTATTTAAACCACTGGCAGTAGTAAGTCGGTTGTCAATGAAGTTAGTGAGACTCCAATTAATATTCCTCGAATGTATCTTGAATACTCGGCAGCGCACTCTGAAGGGAACCCTAAACTGCTCGTATACGATGCATCAGGTAGACTACCACTTTCATCTTGTCCAGTGATTATCTGTCTTCGAGTAAAGTAGAAATCCCAAGGAACTCATCGATCGACCTTTATGAAAGGTCTACGTAGTCTATAGATTAATGAACGTAGTGTAAGTCTGCTCTCCATTGCTTCTAAGCATGTGTTTCAGATGTGCGTTAGCCCAAGTTGCTATTCAGTACAACCACAACAAGATGAAATCAATAAGATCAGTAAAAAGGGAATCAGGATTATGTATTAACGATGATAATGACGTCAGAAGCACAGTGGCTTTCAAGCATTAAGTCCTATGTCCGAACCCTGCTCTACTTTTGTGTGGGCGGTCGGATAGTATCATTAATCCTCACACTTAAAATGTGTCTAGTTGCTAGTTAAAACCAAGTATTGAGAATATGGTTGAAAAAGACAGAAAAGATATGCATGAAGATTATAAAATCTGTGAGAAGTTGACTCAGGAGGAGAGGGGTGGTTTTCGCTTTCGTAGTGGGTGTGCGCATCCTCCGCCAAGTGTTGGGGCATTTTGACACTTATTCCAGGCTAACAGTTGTTGTATTTATTTATCTCAAAACTACCTTTGATTCGTTGGATGGGATTGTAATGTATGATTGTCTATTGAAGAAAAGTATCTGGGAAGTTTCTCAGGACTTTGAAGGCATTTCGCACAAATACATCAGAAGAAATAAAGGGATATAACTACTCTGTAGTGTTCCAACCTAGCAGTGAGATTAAGGACGGTTGCTTAGTCTCACCATTCCCATAGCTGACTTGTTAAAAACAGCTCCAAAGGATGGGGTTAGTGGTGGTATAAATCTGTTACTTAGAAAAACGCTTTTAGACCTCGACTATATTGATTACACTGTTTGGATATACAATGCCATAATCTATCTAAATCGCGTTTAGTCATTTGATAAATGGTGTCCTTAGGTAAAGCATCTAATTTGTACCTTTGGAGTACAAAGAATGTTACGTTCTTTTTGATGGATTAAATTTAAAAGACTTTCTTGTACATGTTTTTAAGTATACGTGGATAACTAGGCTAGACTAAATGTTAGTGTCACTTAATTTGGTCTTCAGTAACTGAAATAAAGAATGTGAGTAGTATTTTTTCGATGAGCAAAAATTTGTATATCTATGACATCAGTTAACGTTTCACGAACTACCACTTTATATTCATTTTACTTTATTTCGCAACTTAGATGTTCTGTGTATATAATGTCATCCTCTCGATCACTTAATTTTTCTATCGAAAATATGATCAATTCTTCAGAGGCAGTAAATATAATTGCGTTACAAGAAGCTATGCTTACCAAGTTTGAAAAAACAAATGAGATGCTTCGAACTGTTTCTGAGCTCTCTGACGGAAGATGTAAAATACTGTTTACAGAACTAACTGCTCATACAAAGACAATAATATCACTAAAAAAGGAAATGGATGATGTCTTCAAACGTATTCGATCTATAAAAAAACTATTGTATTCAAATTTTCCAGAGGATATGAAGAGACTTGATCAACATTTCTGTAGTCGAGATTCTGATGATAAAGAAGACTGTAATGTTATTCCGAAGGCCTTCCAGACATCAGATTGCGTAACAGTCTCTAAAACAATGGAAACAGTTCGTGAGGACTCTTCTTTGGAATAAAATAAACTATAGAAATGTTGATAACTGTTTTAATATGAATATAATATCGTATTTCAGTTTGTACTTTTCTTTATTTAAAACATTAATAAGTGTTGTTAATCATTAGTTGTTTCTCTTTTCAGAATGTTTTCTTGCCTACAGCTAATCAATGCCGTTTATCAGGACTTCCAATCTGCACATACTTTAATATCATACTTAGTATCGGAGATTAAACAGCTAGCAAAAATTGAAGCTAAAGCAGTACGCGCTGTTCGTATCGCTTTTGTTATCCTAGCTTGTTTATTGTACTTGTTGATAGAGTGCAATATTAGTAATAGGTTAGTTATAAATCCTCATATTTCTCATAAATTTAGCTTAACGTTGACAGCATTTACACATTTGTTGATATTCGACTTATTATCGGTTATTGTCGCTCTAATAAGCTTTTGGACTAACAGAAAAAAAGCCTCCGTTGAATCGTATAGCTTGGGGTATGAAAGATTTGAAGTAGTTGCCGTTTTCGCTTCCACTATCTTGGCTATTCTCTTATCGTTTTTCGAAATAAAAGAGGCTGTCGAACGAATATTTGAACCTGCAGAGGTGAGCATCTTCATTAAGGAAAAACATGTTAACATATCTATGTGATTATATAGAAATAGTTTTTTGTTTTTAAATTTTTTGGTACCATGAGTATCAGGCGTTTCATTTTGGATGAAATATTTTAATTTCCACCTAAAGTTTACGGTCATACAATTAATATACAAAACCATACTGTAATTGGTAAATTAGATGTATATCTGTTTTTGCGATGAAACATTAGCAACAGTGGTCATGACAAACTTTCGGGTGGTCTCATCGTCTATATCTCTTTTAATCGTCAAACTGTTTACTAAATACCTAAAACCTATTAACTATGTGGTTCGTGACCAGCTGCAGAATGATGATTTTCCTTAAGTTCTTATTGGAGATTTCGATCAATAAGACATCTCGATTATTCATCGTAGTAGCGTACGTTTTGTAAACATTCGAAAATTTTCTCACTGGATGACCAAAACTCCAATAATAACCTCAAGGTTCTGACTTCCTACCTCAGCGGAAATGTCGTTATTACGAAACCATATAGTTCCTAATTTTATTAAGCAGATTAAAAACGTAAATTATTGAGGATAGCTTGGTTACGACAAAACATATATAGGGGTTTTCATTGTCTTAAAATTATAAGGTCCTCGAAACCAACCAAGTAAATTACCTTAAAGGTTTTAGTATAACCCACAGTACTAGTTGCCATTAATAGTAATTTGTAGTTTTACATCTGATATGTATGTATACTTGGTTAATTATTTGTGACTACGACTTCAAATACAATGAATGAGATCGGTCCTATGTTCTTCTTCCCTGAATACAAACTAGAGTGAGAAGTCTGAGTTTTTGTTAAAGGTTCTTCTTAATAGCGACTCCAGAAGAATCAGGTTACACTCAAGTTTATTCAGATTATATATTGATCAATAAATAGCTATAAATTACTGAGCAATTGTTACTGAATTCAAAATCATAGTGAATTAACCAATACGATAAAAATACATTGAACACCAACCAAGTGAAAATCGCTTTAAACTGATGTTCGAATTTCAAGACTGATTTTCTTACTCAAACATTGTATTTGGGGATATATCATTCTCAATAACATCATTGAATGACTTTAGTTAAACAATCATTGAAAACTAGAAAGCACTAGACAGCTGTTTTGTACTAGTGCAGAATCCAATAGTTCTCATCCAAAGTCTCACCAAGAGTTAAACCTAAGACCAGGTCCTGCGACGAATGCTTAACATTCAAATAACTGACTTAAGATACAATATTTTACATTTCTAACTTCAGTCAATGCTCCTTATTATACAACCATCATCCATTAACTTTGGTAATATTTATTCTACACTCGACGTGGCTGAACTACACAAGTCATGGCTTCTCACTAGAACTCAGGGTATTACTTCTAAAGGTTAGTCACATGATGACTATTAATGTAAGCGGTTGCATCTGGCATGAGACAAATCACTAATGGAAATGAATCATAATCGCATAATGTTTCCGGTTGACTGAAGTTAGGAATGTAAACTATTGAATCCTAATTCAGTCGTCTAAAAGCTAAGTTAGCAAGTCAGTTATATTCAACATAGAACCTGACATACTCAAGCTGCCATACCATATTAGCATAATGAGATAAAATTATTAAGTCAAATCTCAGAGCAGAAGAAGTATTAACAATATCACTAGTAATAGAAGAGATGAGGTGTAGAAAAAAAGGTATAAGGAGATTTTAGAATTCAGAAACTAAGGGGAGATAAAGAATGAATGCACTTGCGCTATTGCCGTGAACTCCAAGCTATGCCGTCATAAGTCTCTAACCATTGGTTGCTGTAGTCGCGCAACCCCCAACCAAGTAATATGCATGTAATTTTATGGACAAGTCTACCAGTCATCGACTCGATGGATGATGCCACATCTTCTTTTGGCCTTCCTTAGTTTTCTTCCAGTCTAAATCCTACAAAAGAAAAATACGCCCGTCAAGATAGGTGGTGGTCGGCCGAGAGTGCAGAGTCAGCTCTCCCTCTCGAAATGCTCTCACATGGCCACACGTATACAGCCACTGCCAGTGAGGTCCTACTCGCTGCCTTCTCGTGGCGGGGCTGCTGCCCACGAAACTGAGAGGACGAAAAGCGAATGTCCGGTGCTTTAACCGGGTTAATGGATACGAAGGATCCACCTAGGGGAGTTGGAAAACCCTGATTACAAACCAGTGGTGTACATGGGCTCCAGGATCCTGATGGAACAAATGGCGTATGAGCCTATTGTTGGTCACCGGCTACCATAAGACTGCATCTTCTAAAGTTGCTCCACTGCCTTGTGGATTAGACCTTTAAGTCAAAGGCTCGGGGTGTGGCCCCCTAAGAAAATCACCTACCTCGGTTTGGGCATCCGAGCAGTATCCCAGCCTTCACAAAAATCAATGATAACTGTTACTGGCATCATCCTTATTTTGTGGCGCATATGTATTTGGTGCCCCCTTGTACCAATGTTTGTGTTCAAATAAATAAATAATAAATGTCTAACCTTATCTTGGCTCAATCGGCGGTCCCAAAATACTCAAGCACTGGTTCGACGACACCTATGATCGAATACTAGTAACCTACAAACATCCTCTATTCTTAGAGTCCATGTTTCACAACATGGTTAAGTGTTTATTACAAGGTCTGTAGATCCTGAGTTTGATGTTTAGTGGAATTGTTCTTAATAGCGTTTTCTTAAAGCTTCCTATTAAATTTGAAAATATGTCTATTACAGCATCAATGACTCGATATTCATTTGTCTCAACAACCATATAACAATGAGTTTTTGCCTAGTTTCTTTCAGATGACCAATGTGAAATGCAAAA
The DNA here is from genome assembly GCF_000237925.1 of Schistosoma mansoni. Classification (NCBI taxonomy): domain Eukaryota; kingdom Metazoa; phylum Platyhelminthes; class Trematoda; order Strigeidida; family Schistosomatidae; genus Schistosoma; species Schistosoma mansoni. Next base: position 581,996 of record NW_017386000.1, read on the forward strand.
GTTAATATGTATTTTTTTATCTGTATATGTTTGGTTAAATTTTTATGTACAGACTTAAGTAGTTTCATCATTGTTTTGTGTTTCATAATTTAGATCTCTTCCAATCATATGCTTACGCCTTGTTTAATAGCGTTTGGTGTTCATCTTCTTTCAATTTATGGAGTTGATAATATGGCTTTTGCACATGTTATCCAAGCTTGTGGATCAAGTTGGTTACAAGTCAGTCATATATACGTATATGCAAAAATTATTTCCCAACTAATTTTTATCGAGCATTTCATTCATTAGTTTGTTTAAGGAATCTGTCTTCATCATATATAAGAACTCTCGTCTAAATTAGAGCGAATAGTTTCACAGTATTTGAGCGCCGAGTTGATGTAAGACATTAAATAGGAATAATATATATTTGTAAAATCTCAGCGAACAAATTTGTTCGCTGAGATTTTACAAATATATATTAACCTGTCTTCATCAGTTCTAAAAATACTAAAAAAGCCAATAGCTAGCTTATTTTAAATATCAAGGATGTTTTAGAATTCATATATTCACTTTAATAAGTTGGTTGCAATTATTACTTTATCAGGGTTTTGAGTTCGACTGCGGATCTGTTGTATCGAAAGGCTATGAATTCTTTGTAGTATTTTTACAATCAATATCATTACTAGATATTAAACTACTATAGGTGGACGGAGAGTCAATAATTTGGAGGTAGTGGTAGTATTAGTAACTACAATATATCATATAAATAGCATACGCACCCATAAAAAAATCACTTCTATAATTAAATAAACCGAAACCAGTAATATTAAAAACAAAATCATTGAAAGTCAACAACCTAAACATTGTAATGTAATTTCAATGATACTCACTAAATGAAATATTATTCCAATTAAGTGAATGATTTCCCCATCATCTACATAATAAGTATACTGAAGGGTTACTTAGGATTTTTTAAATTCTTCTTGTATGCTGTTTAACTATTCAAAATCAGCTGAAAACATCATAAACAAAGGCAAGCATCTGCTAGTTTTTATTGCTGAAACTGCAGTTAAATTGACAACCATGACTACGCACTCACCCAATACTTAACCAGAAACTATGGTGTTCTAAACAACAGTAAAAGGATTCAAAGCATTGGATAGTGTCGTAAACTTACATTATCTGGGGCTTCATAAATAACTGAACCGAAGGTGTAATTCTAACTTTACTGACCTTTCTATTCAACTGCTCGCAAAAAATGAACTTTCACGAATGATCTTGAATTTAAATGTTAACAAAAACATACATCTATTTTTAGGATGAAAAGATTGAGAACGTACGTTTCTGTAGGATAAATTTTATTTCGAAAATTACACTGATTGTGTTTGGTAATACAATTGGCTATTTAAATTTGCCACTCACTGTCCATTTTGAGACGATATTGTATCATTGGGTTCCTATACACTTGTTTAACATGCTGCAAGTATTTGATATGCATCCTTAGCTTTCAGCTATCATGAAAATGGTAACAACCATCATCTCTATTTAAATAAATAGTATCTGGGACTGGAATACTATTAGTATTAATACCCGAACTTGAAACAACGACTTATCTTTCTAAACATCAGTCAGCCACGATCAACAGTTAGCTTGGTGAATATGAATGTTGATCCAAGTTATCATACCGCAATAACGCGATAAGATAAATTTGAAAAGATGAATGGCAAAAGAATCGATGATTGTAAGAAATAGTAAACATTGGTAATACAGTTTGAAAAGACTAGATGAGAAGGTATGTATGAAGGAATACTTGAACCCAAGACCAAGATGTAGATAAAAAAATACTGCATCTACGTCACCGTTACCGATTTTGAGATATGACATCTGAAATCTCCAACCATCGATCACGATTATCGAGCGCACTCCAACTAGATAGGGATCGTCTGACATGATAACCCCCTCTAATCAACTCAACTATGGACGCAAACAGACCATAACGCCATCAGTCATCGTTGGGGAAGCTCGATAGAAGATTGCTACTCATCCTAGAGCACATGTCTAGACTCTGATCATGCTTTAGTATGAGCATGGGTTTTTTGTGTCTTACCTGACATAGAAAAGCTTCCTTTTGAAAAATAATCTGTCGTACAGTTATTGGACACGAAGTGATGTGTAGTCATAAACTTTCTTTCTCCCAATGAAACAGTCCTTTTGGTCTAAATTTTAGCCAGTATTGGTTTTTACTACACTATAAAGTATCGGTCATTTACAACAAAATTTATCATTGATTCAGTTAATAGATTATTCTATACTAAATAATGTAAGTTTATTTATTAACCACAATCACTGATTTACGACTGAATTCGTGGCAAACTTGCTATTGAACCATAATAAATAAACATAATGTCAGTGGCGATCGTTCATAAGAAAACAGTAACTATCGTAAACATAATAGGATATGAATCGGTTAATATAAAACAGTAAATACATTAACATAATTTATTAACTAGTATAAACTGGACTCACGGGAAATAACGTGAGAATAACACTCATTAACTGATCTCTGACCAATAATCTATACTTTCTCAAATATTTTTAAATATAGGAGCATACGACTGATATAAGCCGGACAATCTGTCGAATTATTCCCGGGTTATCACGTGTTCTTTTGCCACGAGTTAACCCGATCTCACTGATTGGTGTAACCACAACTACAACGGTCTGTATTGTTTATCTTATCTTAATCAATATGTCAAAAACGTCACAACACATAAACTTCCCAGACCCTTTGCCTGATACTTTGGGTGGAATGATAATTTCCCTCATGTTATTTGGAACAATGATGCCTATGATGCTGTACAGGTGATGTAAACCTTTTTTTCTTTTGAGCAGTATTTTGTGTATATGATGTCATTTATTTATTTATATATTTGAACAAATATTGGTACAAGGGAGCACCAGAAACATATGCGCCACACAATAAAAACGAGAATGTAAAGCTACGTACAAGAAAAGGCAGGAACAACAACGAACAGAAAATAGTGATTACTACTTTGATTTGAAATGCCTATGATTACTACATCCGATACTTTGACTTTTTGTAGGAGAGTAGAAAGTTTCCTAAGAAACTCATTCTTTACCTCATTCGACTTGCAATCGGCGGAAATATAGGCTGATGTGATGGGGAGGCGACGGGTTGTGTTTCTGTCTTTCTGTGTTCTTACTTTCCTATTCACTCGGACAGCGGGCAAGTGATTGTTTGTCGGAATCCTGTCAGGGAGAGCCCATCCCGCTTTTTGACTTAGTGCTATACCTGCGCCAGTGAGGCCACGAAAGGTGTCAGTCCAGTCTCCAGATACACGGAGGGTAAACCGTGCCGGTTCTCTGTATTGACTGGTCAGGTCAAGTGAATGACTACACTTGGATCCTGCATCTGTGTTTCGAAGATGCATTATAAATCAATGGCGCAGATTCCTAGAGCCCTAGCTAAGGAAGCCTGTTGGTTTATTTTACCCAAGGTTCAAATGCTGAGAGCTCCAACATGTAGTTTAGAACTCGGTTTCAAGAAACCAGTAATAACTTCTCGTGGACCCGAATATCTAGCATTGGTGGTAAGTAGGGATAAAGTCGTAGGAGGAAGGGTCGGTTATGAAAGTAGAAGGAATATCAAGGGTCCTGACAGTGAACAATGGAAACTCTAGTGCTATCATAGGTATGAGAGTGGTTGTCACTTCCCAGCTCTCCACAGAGTGGGAGGAGAGATAAATGTATGAAGTACTGAAAGTACAGCTATCTGTACAACACCCTATCAACTAAATCCGGTGTTTCACTATCTCAATTCACTTGCTATGTACCACAGTATAGACTGTGCTACACATTTCGTTTCCAACAGTTCCTGTAGAAACAAAGCCAGCCACATATATTTTCACTTTTTGATGGTTCCCATTTTATAGACAAATGGTTGAATCTTAGGTCATGAATCATACATAGAGTCTTTCACATATGCGTTAAGTAGCATAATCGGATATAAGCCAATTTACTGACATCGATCCGTTTAGGACGATGAGTTTGTTGGCCACTGAAAAGTAAGGTAAGATTAGCGTAAGCAAAAGCTCGATCGGAGTCCAGATAGGTACTCCAAAAGCCTGTGCCTAGACGCCCGACTAGACAATTCAAGTCTCCGGCTAGTACTACAATATCTGTCGAACGCACTTTCTGTAGAAGAATTGTTAACTGGTGGTAAAATTCATCCTCGATCGTATCCAGGCTGCAATCTGTCGGAGCGTAGAGGAGATGAAAAAAAGATATCGTTTTTCACACCGATTTCTTCTTACTTTGATGGGAATTTCTAATTCAACAGCACATAACCGACTGTTAATGGGGATCTAATCCATCAGTACTGCCTCAACTCTAGCGCTTAGTGCGGCACAAACGCCAGTCACAGGGGCTCCGTTTAAACGCACGCAAAACAAGCTTTTCGAAGCGACAGATAGAGCGCTGAATTGTAGTACTTCACTAGAGCCTGGAATACGGGTCTCGAATAGACAACAAACGTCGATATTAAGACTTTCCAAAGAAGTAGCCAACCTTATTTGTTTTCCGATCTGCATTAGTGTGAGAACGTTGAAAGAAGCCAGTTTGAATGGTATACGTGGTTTCTGAAAGACTGTTTTAGTATTCGTATTCGGTGGTAGCATTCAACTTTCGACCGGTCAGTGACTCGAGATCGTTTAGATAGGACAGGGTTTCCACCATAGGCGAGCTGCTGTATAAGTTGAAAAATAAGGATACACAGAGTGGGAATAAAAGAGAGTAGATAAGTGACGTAGTATATAAAAAGTAAAGACGTATGTTACCAATTGGATGTGAGTTGTCTGAATTTCAATTGGAGCAAGAACAGTATTTCTGCTATGTTCAAAGAGATTACGAGTTCACCTAATCTGTGAACGGAACTAAGACTCAGTGACACGATGACTAAATCAGCTGACTATTTCGATGCGTTCCAGCGCCGCTAAATAGAGAGAGAAGTTCAAGATCAGAAGAGGGAAATATATTCCACAAGCAGCCGGAAGCACAAACTACGACGACGACCATAGTGGGAAATACATTCATTTATATATTGATTTATACAACCATTTCGATTATTAATTAGCATAAAATCACATATATGAAAAATACTTACAGTTATAACAAATCATATGCTGAATATAGTTCATGTTAACTTAATGCAAGAATATCGTATGCCAAATAGAATGAAATGTCATACAGGAAAACAAAAAAATTACTACACTGAATAATCACTACATTGAGTTAAAACGGAATCAATTTTGAACAAAAATCATTATGAGTAAATCAATCTAATTTTGACTTTTCATCCCGTCACATCGATTTCCAGTAATTTTTGTTATTTTACTTTGTGTGTGGGCTGTGATACTGCTCGGATGCACAACATACTGCTGACCGAAGGAAAGTGTGTCGGTAGTAAGTTGTTCCCCCCAGACAACGAGGATCTGAAGTGGTGCTGCCTACTCACAAGGTAAGAGAGGAAATAGAGAACGTTGGTTCTAGAAATGTAGACTCTACCTTACATCACAGACTTCATACTTCACAGCAAAGCTTTAATGATTGAAGAAATAGTGTATTGCAAACGATTGGCTATAGAGCCGTGTGTGACCGGTCCCAAACATTTATCCACTGGATCTGATGTACGCCACCTGAGAGTTAAGACCCCAATTAACATAACCAACCAATCGGAACGCTGAAGGTGAAATGCCATTCCAAGGTGTAAGGAACCACATATTAAGAAATATTTTCAAGAGCTTTGACGTTTTCTGACATGACGACCCCTTAAATATGGACGCAAATAGATCATGACACCACCAACCATCGTTGGAAGAATGTTCCTCATTCTTCAGCACATCTAGAGTCTGATCATGCTTTAGTACGAGCATGGATTTGTTTGTGTCTTATCTGACATAGAAAAGCTACAACAAGAAAGCCCCCTAGAGTTCAACTTAACGAAGGAAACGTCAATAATGAACTTCAGGAACAAATGGAGAAGCGGTTGGTCGATCTTCAGTGATGCAGACTAAAATGATATCTAAACAAACGTGAAACAGCAGCAATATCTGTGAGTGACTATGACCAAAGGTTTATGAACAGTCAGTGTGGAATCAACATCTACTGAACTGACAGTTGCTCAGGAATTCATCCCGTCAGACTCTAAACATAAGGGGTGGAGACAGTTTGGGCGTAGATTGAAAAAGGTCTACATAATGATCGTGGGTAGTGATGGACAGCTAAGGCAAAAGTAATGGGAAAGGTGAATGAAATAAGCAACAATAGACAGCTTTTCAAACTTATCAAGAGAGTAGGTACTAAATATTTCGAAATTAGCGAGACTACTTCTGAAAAAGAGAGTGCCATTATTTACGATCAATCCAGGAGACTGGGACGATGGATAGAGTAGTTTGAAAACAGTTCAGCTGCTTTCCAGTTACCCTTCGATTGCCTACTCACCAAACAACCTGAATGGCATGCCAGCATAAGCCCCATACAACCCTTAAAGAAGCGGAGTAACCCAAATCTAATCTAAAACAAGGGAGAGCAGCAAACCCTAATGAACTAGCCGCTGAGGTTTTTAAGGATGATAGTCGTTTTAGGGGTTAAATTAACAGAGGAATCGATTAGTGTGAAAACTAGACAAAGTCCTATCCGGTCGGTGTTGATCAGTGATCGTCCCAGTTTATTCGATATGGCAAAATCCCTTTTGTGACAACCACAGAGGAATCAGTTTGAATAAGATATGGTCTAAAGCACTGCCTAGATAGTCGTCCAACGCTTAACGAGGACTCATGTAGGGTGGACCCTGGAAAACCAGGCTTTTTTCAGGCCCGGACGAAGATATGAGAACCAAATATTCGCACTTTGCCAGATTCTGGAGCCTAAACAAACCTATCAACTCCCGACCATCATATTTTTGCACTATAAGGCAGCATTTCATCCTGCAGATCAACAGGCTGCTTTTGAAATTATCTGCCTTTAAAAGGCATACCATGACGCACATTAACCTTGTACAGGCTCTCTACTCCAGATACATCGAGGGTGAATCACGCTCTCTTTATATTCGTCAGAAACTGAATGAAATAGTTGAGAACCATTCGCAAAGGCGCAGGTGCATTCACACTGTCTTCTTTTAAATACTACGTTTCTAAATTCCTCATAAATTTCTTTCTATCATTTCACTAATTTGTACTTCTCGAATTGTGTCTTGGATGTCTAATCTTTCCTATTACCATTGATGCTGTTACTACTTTGGGATTCGCCTTGTCAATTTCGTCTCTCTGTGTTAATGTGGTATGGCAACTTGAACCAACGTACACATATGCCACGTTGTACGTTGCATTTGACTGATTATTTACCATAAAACGTGTTTCTTAATTACTCTGGATCAAATTGCTTAGATACGTAGTTGTTAAACACTAATTTCTGATTTTATTATAGTGGGAGGATACTACTTCAGACGACACCCGCTCACTTAGTTAGCCCCTTAGATAAAGCGCTTCGAGAAGCCTCTACAGTTGATGGTGTTCTTGAGCTGCAAAATGAGCACATATGGTCGACCGGATACAATGACCTTGCAGGAAGTTTGTATGTTCGTGTTCGCCGGGATGCTAATGAGCAGTTGGTCCTAGCACACGTAACCAACCGTCTTTCCAGCTTGGTGAAATATTTAACAATACAGGTGTGTGGTTTTTTGGATTAAATATAAAATAGTTTCATCTGTGTCAGTAAAAATAAAGTTTGGACTTGGATTCACTCAAATTTATCTGGGTAGAATAGTATCTATTATAGTCACATAACAGGTACAATGCGAATCCTAATATATATTTTATTTATTTAAGCACATAAACATTGGTACAAGGGGGCACCAAAGATATATGCGCCACATGAACCATCCGATTTGTGTGAGGGCTGGGATACTGCCCGGGTGCCAAAACCGAAGTAGGTGATTTCCTTAGGGGGCCACACCCCTGAGCCTTTGACTTAAAAGTCTAATCCACAAGGCAGTGGAGCAACTTTAGGAGATGCAGTCTCATGGTAGCCGGTCAGCAACAATTGGTTCATACGCCATTCGCTTTCGTACCCAGTTTTGTAAACAACAGCCACACCACAAGAAGACAGTGAGTAGGACTTCACTGGCATTGGTTGTATGCACGTGGCCACGTGAAAGCCGCACCAGGGCATTTGGGGGATGAGATAAGTTACTAAGCTTTACATAGGCCAACAGTCTTCATAGTCATACCTCAATATTGTCAAGAACGTCCCTCATATACACTGATGTATATTTACTAAAGCTTTCCACGTTAGGTAAAATTGACCTTTAGTGTTAGTCTGTGGTGTTTATAATCCTTATGAGCAAACGAGTTATTTAGAAAAGCCTCAATTATGAAATTATTATCTAGCTCTTCAATAAAGAAATACAGACCATATGTCTGTCTACGTAGCTATATTTCATTAACTGTGGAACAAACTGAAAAACTTGTAAAAAGGATATTCATCGGAAAATAAGACTAACCATTTAAAGAAAGTTGTGGATTAATAACAACAGGCAGTTATTTAGAAAATAGAACAATATATGTAATTTGAGGAAATGCGTTTCAGTTACATAGTATTAAAAAAGGGAAGTTTTTGCAATTTTAGGTTTATAAAGATGACTGGACGCGAGCCACAAACTCGTTCATCATGAATTGGTCACCCGCAAACAACGCACTGTATAACCAGAACATTCCTGGTACACAAATTAGACCTGATCTAAAGCATAGTCTGCCATCATCTTTACCTGCATCAGCCTCACATCACAAAACGCAGGAAAACAGTTATCAGGAACCTCAAGTTAATCCTAATCATTATATCTATGCATAAACGTTTATCTCTTGACAGTTTGTTGATTGGAGCAAATGATCTCTTTTACACAAGCTAACATGGTTGAGTATTTCACTTTTATTGTTGTATTAACATATTGAAAAATATTTTCGAAAAATTATAAAAAGAGCAGCTTATTTCAAAGTTATTATCTGGTAATTTGAATTAGTTTTAATTTCGTTTGATCAAATTTCCAATGGGAGGAACAGATAACTTAACAGATTCTGAGGATGTGTCATGGGGTTGAACGTTGGAAGGAATACCTGTGTCCCATTTACTTGGTTTCTTCGGTTCTGTAAATTAAAAGTATGATAGGCTTATAATTTGAATCAAGAATACAAAGTTACATGAAAAGGATACTGAGTTTTGAGTTATTTGCAATATCAACCTGACATTATGACCATTGTGACTAGTAGATTTTACAACACTCAAACCACATTTTTGAAGGGCTGTGTTTATTGATTGCTATTCTAATTATAAAACTCATGAATAGGTTATGCGGTTTTGGATGGAATTTGGTCATTCAACGTTTAATAATGAAGTTACTTTGTGCTTTTGGAGAGTATCGTTTTTTTTTCGGTCTTTAAAAAAAAACGAAAAGGGTTGTCTTTTGACTAGCGAAATTTAAATTTTTGATCGATACCCTTATTTTTAAAGAATTTTGCTCATTTATCTTCCTTCAAGTAATTATAGCTTGTGCTATAATCCCAGAAAATACATGAAGCCATAAGTTCCTAGTTCCTAAATTGAATGAAATGTCACTGATGTTACAATCATAACTACACTTTAATCCTTTGATCTGAATCAAAATCGTTCAAATTTGAGAGTAACTGATGTGAGATTTACATTCAGTGTTCGCTTTATCAATGATACCAGAAGTTAAGAGTCTATTGAAAAATCTTACATTTCGTTTTATGATGATACTTGCTTCTTCAATAGTTTTAAGTCAATTCGCTATCTTCACTAATGTAGTTTTATTCAGTGGATTTACAAAGGTTATTTCATGAGTCTTCCCACTCTTCTACACCGAAATATATTTAATGGATGCGTAATTGTTAAAAAATACCAGTTTACAATGAATAAAAATATCGTTCTTCGAAATACAGTCAGAGCAAGGACGTCAAAGATTGGTAGAAATCAGACTGGCAATTTCTAAGACGCATAATGGAAACACAAGCGGTAAAAAGGTGTAAGGTTTCCTTCTATGTAGTCTTTATTCATAAATCTATATAAACAATGAAAAGGTTTTTTGCTGCTAGACAAGATTTATAACACAAAGAATGACAAATTTTATTAACTACATTGTAGGAAACGTTCTTTAGGTACAATCTATTACTTTGTATATAATGAAGGCTTCCTTCGAGGGTTTGAAAATGTACGTGAAACACAATTCACGCCTAAAATACACATCTCTAGGCCTTCATTGAGTACTGGTTTTGTATTCAATTTACGACACAATATAATATACTAAACTGACCATTCTATATAACATCCTAGAAATTATATACGAGATTGTGTAACATGTTATCTTAAAAACAGAGAAGATGACTTCAAAAATGTAGTTGGTTATTGTGATTTCGATCTCAATTATTAGAGTGTCAGATTTTTTATTTCCACCCTTAATTTATAAACCCTATATTCAGGATGTGTTGATAAGGCAAAAGTGAACATGAAATAGATTCTTTTACGAAGAACATTTATAAAGCGATTAACTCATTCGAAGACATCACCACCTACTATAAACAACAATGAACCAAATATTTTACATATGAGAAAAAAAAGGTCTTTTTGCATTCACTTACGACTCATGTGTGTTATAACACTGTCATATCTACGCTTTCTTCAGCACATTTTTTAAGGGAGAAATAGATAAAGTTCAGAAAAAATACATTAGCTAACCTATGTACCCTGTAGAAACGGACCCTCCAGATGTTGCACTGGGTTTGTCTGTGCTAGTAATTGGATTTTTAGGTGCATTTGCACTTGTGCTGTTGTTTGCATTCGTTGTATTTGGGTCAGATTTTTTAAGTTCTTTTTGCATTTTCATCAGTCTGTCGATTTCACGATTTTGCACCTTTGCAAGTTCTTCATAGTATGACTGCGGAGTCCAACGATAGGGATCATAAATATCCTGATCAAAATATGAGTCATGAAGTACTCATGATATATTACGTACAATCAACCTTCATAAAGTTTCACATAAGAGATGTTTTTATATACAAATAGTGAATAGCATAAAATAAGTTTGATAAACTCAGCCACATTGATTACCAAACAAAGACTTAGTAGCTTTATGTCTTACCCATAAAATAACAAATAGGAATTCACCTAAGATGCTATTGTAATACCAAGCATTGGAAATAACACAATCGGTTTGTAAATTCTACCAAAATGAATACTTATCAGTTTGATGGTATTTCAGTGGTCAGGGCGTTAGACTTTCACCCATAGTCAAAGGCTCGAACCCCAATTTCCCTACTTGAGTTTAGGCAATCAGTTACTATTACTAGCTCTCACACCTATGTTAATATGGTACGTCAGTGAATAAAGCTATGCACTATCATCGATTTTGGCTGGATGTACGTAACACGTCGTAGCCAACCTCTATCCTGGTGCGATATGTTGGCAAGACAAGAAGTAGAGGGAAATAAGAGGAATTATACTGAGAGACCGGTTTACTAATTCATTAGATATTGATCTGAACCGCGTAGAGAAGGTATGCGCTTCCTGTCTGGAATATATAAGCAAATTTTAATATATGGTTTAAAATCAGTTGCAATTGCGCGAATATGAGGGGATAATATGGAAAACATCATTACACTAACCTATGTCTCACTAAAACACAGGACTACCGGAAAGAGATCTTCAGATTATTTTAAACATATCAATATTTTCTGCCGTTTGTAGGACATTTGTACTTGTTAAACACATAGTTAATACATAAAATGGCCTCTTCTTTATGCCTCAATATCAACATAATTTACTAAGCACAGGAGCACTAGATCAGTATACATGATTTACATGATATTAGGCATTTGTAACAATAGACTCACCGTAGAGAAGTTAGTCCCTTTCTCGTCGATTTTCAAAAAATCGATCAGCTTTTCATAAATACTAAAATAAAACTGAGTTTAAATTGGTCCACACGTTTACAAACCTGGGGTTACGGAACGCTTTGTTATCTTGAATTGCTCTGTTAGGATCATAGCTTATATCCAAGCGCATACGACGCACTGCTCGCTCTACTCTTTCTTGAAGTACCATTGAACAATGACCAGTGGGTTCAGAGGGCAATTGAACCGCCTGAATAAGGCGTTCTGTAAGGGTAGGACTTTCTGATTTTGTTTCATTAGTGATTAGGTTTGAATTTTTTACATCATTTACTGGTTCCGAAATATGAAGTTGGTTTTGGGACAAGATGTTGATAGGCTGGTCAGAACTGAAAATAGTTGGGGGTCCGCCTGAATTATCCAACGGGATATCCATACTACCAAGATGGAATCCATGATCACCTTTTGGTTTAGGATCATTTTCACCGTCAGAATCAGTGTTCTGATCTGTATCTAACACCGTATGCTCATCATCATCTTCATCGATAGCATAGGAAACTAAACCCGAAGGAACTATTGAGTAAAAGGACAAAAAAGAAATGAACTGCGTTATATACTTACTTGCTAATCTAGCTTTCTTTGATGGTACTGATGAATCATTTGTATCGTTTTCCACATGCTTATTATCACCTCTTAACGGTTGTACTTCTTTCTGACGGTTATCAGAAAGAATGGGTGAGTGCGCTATAATTTATATGAACTCAGTCCAAGAACCATGAAAAGACACTTACAGGTATCTGATAAGACAACTGGCGTCCGAGTATGCTCATCCTCTGAAGTGTATATTGCTGGGATTTGCTCATCTATGGTTTGTTCATATTCTCCTGAAATCCGACATAAAATTAAATTAAGAGGTAAGTGTGGTAAATCTGATAATTGTTGGCAGCGATGAAATATAACAGACAACAATAACTAAGCCTAAAATAATAACATCCAGTACCCTTATAGGCGAAATCTATATGCAAAACAAGAGGCGGAAATCGCAAAGCAAGTAACGAACGTAAGGAAGTTTTTTAATATGAAAGAAATAACTAGGCCTACATAAAGATATTCAATTTTGCTTTAGATTTTGGGTAAATAGTTAAATCACATAGATAACATCAAATTTGGAAGAAAAAACAATTGGTAAGACAGACAATGAGCAACAGCGCATTTAATAGTAAACTAAATATGATGAAGTTTTTCTCATGATATGAAATCCATTACCTGATTCGTTAAACAAACCTCCGTTTATATCCATATGATCTAAAATAGTAAACAATAAATCCAATGAGATTTTAAATTAGTACAAAGGTACTATGTTTAATCGCTTCAAAGCAAATATATAGAGATTAAATAGTCTACTGATAAGTTTAAAATTTTAGTAGCTTTCTTATTGAGTTACATATTTAGTGAGTAGGCAGAATTCCATTATTTAGGCAACAATGTGGTTATAAATAAACTTATGGATCTATGCACTTATTTGACACCGCCTGTAGTTCTTTTAGAGTTACTGTCGGTCCCAAGCCCGGGCAAATAAGCATACACTCATTTGCTGGTCGTAAATATGATAGCATAACAGATAGAAACATCGAGATACGTCTACGAATATATGGCTAATTGTAACTGTTAATTCGACGTGGTAGCCGGACCTGCTTGCCATGATGACCGACTGAGTTATAATAGATAGAATATTTGCTACTTGAGGTCATACCATGTCATAGAGGTCAATTGGAGAGTGGTAAAACTGAAAATAGAAAGCTTACGGTTCTAGAAGGAAGTTGTATAGTCGACTGGGTTGAGGTGCGATGGTAGTAGAGTAGCTTTAGAGAGTCATCATAATTAGCGATTTTGTCTTTCCATAACAAAAATGGGTTATAAATCCAACTCTGAAAATAGTATACTTTATCTTGCAATACGAATTTTCGCTGCTGGCTGTAAGTTCAGAGAAGTAAGACGCTAACCCATCAAAAACTACTCACAAAAAAGCTATCATTAGCCTTCACACTTAGAGCGTGGCTTATACCCGAGTAAAGTTATTTATCTGCCATCAGATAAAACGGTATATCAAGAACTCAGAAAAACATATCGTACATACATGTCCACTGAGTTGGGAAAATATTGTGTGATCAATATCCAATGCCAATGGCGATTTCTGTCTCACGCCCGACATATGTGGACTCCACTGCTTATAGATTCGCGCCGGGGCTTCGAGACGAGAAAGTGGTCCAGTGCATTACGATTCTGTGATAATGTTTGTCACTTAAAGAGACATCAGAGACGTATATCAAACTTATAAAGACTCTCCAGTCGGACATTATCGGTCAAGTTAGGGCTTATAACAAACTGACACTACGACTGTCAACTTTAAGTGATGTTCTGAAATGTTGCCCAGTTTCCTTCTTTAATTTGATTTCGTCATAGACATCCTACTAGAAATCGGTAAGTCAGTTACAACATAGGACCAGGCACATATATGCATCGTTCCAAGGTGCCATACCTCATTAGTACAACAAGATAAAAACAACAAATTGATAGTAGTTACTTCAATGGTAGTAATATATAAAAGAAAGATTGTGTATAAGGATATAATACAGGAAGAGTTAATAGGTAGAAAGGAAGATACAAAGTCATTTTAATATCACAGTTTAAGGAAAGACAAGGAGTGTATACACCACGCCATTGTGATCGATTCTGAGCCATGTTACCCAGTTTCCAACCATTGGTTATGATAGTCACGCGGACCCCGGCCAAGTAGTCTGCAGCTACCAACATGGCTAAGACCAGAAGTTAGTGACTTCAAGCACTGATTCCACGTTTTGGTTTGGCCGATCCTAACTTCCTTTCAACCGTCCCCAATACTAATCAGCATAGCGCGTCGTGGTAATCGGTGTTCAGGCATACGTAACACGTGGCCCAACAATCTCAATTGATGAAGATTCACAACCTCATCCACTGGTTTACCATCATTCCCTAATACTCTGTGTCTAACCTCACTATTGCTTACCCGGTGATCCCAGCAGATGTGAGCAATATTTCTAAGACGTTTGTAATCAAATACTAGTAACTTGAGAGTATCTTCTCGTTTCGCAGCCATAAAGTAGAACAGAACGAACTGCTGCGCAGTATACTCGTCTCTTAATTGATAGACGGATATCTCGTCTTCGCTATAGGTGACGTAAGTTGGCAAATGCGAAACGAGCTTTTTGAATCTGTGCAGAGATCTCGTCAGACATCAACCCATTAGGTCTGATCAGACTTCCAAGATAAGTGAAGTTGTCGACACGTTCGACAACGGAAGACTCTGCACTTTGTCAGCGTCTTCACCAAACAGGACGATGTCATCAGCATGTTCCAAGTTGATAAGTGGACCTCCTGGTAGGAGATCGATGCCCGAAAATTCAGTCGACGAGACCGTTATTTCTGACAGTACATAGCATCAGTGCTTGAAGTCACTAACTTCTAGTCTGATCCATGTTGGTAGATGCAGACTAATTGGTTGGGGTCCGCGTGACTATCGTAACCAATGGTTGGAGACTCTGGGTGACATGGCTCAGAATCGATCACAACGGCGTAGGTGTATACACTCTTTATCTTCCCTTAAACCTTGAGATTAAAATTGTTTCATAACTTTTTTCCTTCCTATACTATATCCTTATATACAACCTTTCTTTATATACTACCACCACTAAATTAACTACTTCTATGAATCCGGTGTTCATCTTGTTGTGCTAACGAGGTATGGCAACTTGGACCGATGCATATATGTGCCTGGTCCTACGTTGTCGCTGACTGACTTACAGTACATGTATGAAGTCGAGCAAAAATGGAGATAGTGAACAGCCTTGTTGGACACCATTTGAGGTTGCAAAGTCAGATGACAGTTCATCATAAGCTCTCACTCGACTGGTAGTGTTCGTGTAAAGAGTCTTCACAAGGTTTATGTACTTCTGAAGTACACCTCTCAATGATAGACACTGCCACGCAACCTCTTGGTCTACAGAGTCAAATGCTGCTTTTAAGTCCAGAAAAACTGTCATTGTCGGACGACCATAAGCATGCTTATGTCCTAAGATCTGACGAATAGTGAATATGTGGTCGATGTACCCACGACTAGGTCTGAAGCCAGCCTTATTTTCTGGTGTTTGCAGTTCACGAGTCTATGTTAGTCTAGTATTTCAGATGCTATATTAGTCAAACTAATCTCTCCATGGTTATTACAGGATGATTTTGACGCCTTCTTATATATTGGGACAATCAGCGATTGTGGCCAGACAGATGGGATTACGTCCAACTCCCAGATTTTAGCTAAAACATTAGTCAACCTAATGGCTAAAATTGGACCACCATACTTAAAGATCTCTGGAGCCAATCCATCTGGACCAGCTGCTCTTTCTCGTTTCAGATTAGCTATAACCTTTTGAAATTTAGCTAGAGTCGAGGGACTTACTTCAATCTTCCATTCAGGTTGTTTGAGAATAGCGAGTAGCTGTAGAGTTTCTGAAGGCCAGCTGAACTGTTCTCTAAAGTGTTCTGCCCATCGTTCTAAACATTTGGACTGAGAGCACATAAGTGTCATTTTTTCAGAGATGTCACTGCTGTTCCATGGATGTTCGTATATCTTTCCAAGCAACATTTGGGTCAGCCTCGTTTACAGAACTACCTAAGTGCGACCTCAGTTGTTCCTGGAACCTACTTCTGGCTTTCTCGTCACTGAGTTCAACTACAATGAGTCTTCTTAGTGTGATTTTTGTGTCCAGTGAGGCGAAAGCAAATGCGTACTCGTATCAGAGCATGATCAGAGTCCAAACAGGTATTCCAGGACGAGCAAGTCTTCTATCGAGCCTCTTCAACGATGACTGGCGGCAATATGGTTTATTTGAGTCCATCGTTGGTTTGGTGCAGTGGGTCGCCATGTTAGACGATGTCTCTCCTTATGCTTAAAATTAGTGCTTGCTAAAAATAAACAATTGTCTGAGCAAATTTGCAACAGACGATCACCATTATCTGTTTGCTGAGCCAGGATACTAAAATACCCACCTAAATGTCTTTCTGTTTGGTTTAGGCTACCTGCTTCAGCATTAAAGTCACCTGCTACGAGTACTATGCCCTGGTACGGCCGAGAGTGGGGAGAGTCTGCTCTCCCTCTCGAAATGCTCTCATATGGCCACGCGAATATATAGCCTCTGTCAGGGAAGTCCTACTCACTGCCTTCTCGTGGCATTAGGGTTTTTTACGAAAGTGAGAGGACGAAAAGCGAATGTCCGGAGCTTTAACCGGGTTGGTGGATGTGGAGGATCCACCTAGGGGAGTTGGAAAACCCTCATTCCAAACCAATGGTGCACATGGGCTCCAGTATTCTGAGGGAACAAATGGCGTATGAACCAACTGTTGGTCACCGGCTACCATGGGACTGCATCTCCTTACGATGCTCCACTGCCTTGTGGACTAGACCTTTAGGTGAAAGGCTCCGGGTGTGGCCCCCTAAGAAAACCACCTGCTTCAGTCTGGGCACCTGGGCAGTATCACAGCCCTCACACAAATCGAATGAAATTTGTGAGGCGCATATTTATCTGGTGCCCGTTTGTACCAATATTTATGTGTTTAAATAAAATAAACTATGTCTAAGCGTTTAACTTTTTGAAGAAGTTTAGAAAGCTTTCTGTAAAAGTCATCTTTCATTTCATCCGGGCTGCAGTCAGTGAGAGAGTAGGCAGAAACGACGAAAAGGCAACAACGCGTGTCCCTATTCTTCCGAGTTCCTACGGACCAGTTTAGAAAGCACTCATTCTGAGAATAATATACAAGGAGATTCACCTATCGATTTACAATACGCAGATGACATAGTTTTATTCTGTAAAGATTCTGACAAAACGTCTACTTTTTGACATTTTGACTAATAACATAAGCATGTTTGGGATGAACTTCTCACCCTCCAAATGCAAAATGTTGCTTTAGGGCTGGTCTGTAACACTGTCTAAACCAGTAATAAGGAGTGAAGTGACTAAGTGCACTAACCACTTCGCTTATCTTACAAGTTTCACCAACCCTCGTGGTTTAGTGCCCAACAATCTTGATACGGATGGTGAAAGCCAAGTTGGCTTCGTTAACTTGCTTCGCTTATGGCTTAGGTGAT
Source organism: Schistosoma mansoni (assembly GCF_000237925.1). Classification (NCBI taxonomy): domain Eukaryota; kingdom Metazoa; phylum Platyhelminthes; class Trematoda; order Strigeidida; family Schistosomatidae; genus Schistosoma; species Schistosoma mansoni. The sequence goes on from NW_017386000.1 coordinate 600,125, forward strand.
ATGTCCATATGCCAATCAAAGCGTGGGTAAACTGTGCATCAATCTGCTGTGTAGTACTCTGTAAAGATATGGCATAATCTATGAAACTAGAAGATATGCACAGGCTGCATACTTTTGACGATAGGTGCCTTCGGCGCATCGTTTGGTTATTGTGCGACGACCGAGTGGTCAATCCTGAGGTTAGACATGACGTACTAGGAAAAGGTGCCAAATCAGTTGGAGGTTGTATCTTCGTCGATTAGGATGGTTGGGACATGTGTTACGTATTCCTAACCACACCTACCTCGACGAAGAATGTTATTTGTACAGGCAAGCTATAGAACACCCAGGGGTGGTCAAGCTAAGGGATAGAATCAGTTCATGAATTCATTGACTGTTAGTTTGATGAGAAACTATATGGTTGAGATGTGTGCGCTAATCGTGATTGACGGTTGGAGACGTCAGGCAACACGTCGCAGAACCTGTCACGATTATTTAAATCCATTCGCTGCTTGTCCTTTCCGAAATCTTGAACCTTAATATTATTTCGTGACGTTTAATCATCGGATTCGTACCCCTTCTCGAATAGTATTTACTAATATGCAATCCTTCTTAATGTAATAATAATATTTCTGCTTTTTCTGTCTATTTAGCTAAGTTTACCCCGACGAGCTGATGAGGTATGTTAACTTCGGCTAGTGCATATTCCTGTCACATTCTATGTTGATTATCACCTACTTACATTTAGTATTATCACCAACCAATGATTTGTATACATAAGAACAAGTTACGGAAAACTTAATTCCTTTATAACATAGAATTATTGTGCAAAAGAGAATAGTTTCAGCTTGTCGACAAATGTAACAATACAGTAAAAACATCAGCATTGACAGAACTCGAGGTAATTTTAAATCAAGTTAACGGAAAAATGGGGAACAGAAGGGCCTAAAAAATTTTGATCTGCTGGTTACTAATTATTTATATATGTTCAATATCTTCAGGAATTCGGCGTTGAAAATTACACGATCGATTACATCGATATTTAACTTTCTTCATCACAGTAAGCGATGACTGGAGATACGTAACAACCACGCCGAGAACTATGACCAAACTACAGCTATTTACCTGATGGGTGAATGCGTACTAGCTCAAGAGAATATTCAATATTATTTTACATTCAAAAAGAAAATCCTGTCAACTACTAGTGACAATTTAATTCATTTGGCAAGTATGGGTTTAAGTAATTACTTTCGAACCATGCCAATTTGCACAACACTATCAGATGTCAAGTACGAAAAATTGTGCTTGAAGTTAGTGAGTTATGTGAAGGTATTTTTCCTGATTTATGTATCTCACCTAACAGATTGACTTAACTAGTCAATTACAACCACCACTAACAAAGGCTGTCAATACCCAGCTGAAAATTGCTATGTGACACAAATTCAGGGAGAAAAATGTAACCACCACTAGCCTGTTTATCAGTGGTGAAGCCATGTAAAATGTTGAATGGAAGTGACGAACCCGTGTTAGTGTACATACCCGTCAGACACTGTTATATATTTTATGAACTTATGCAGTTGGAGAGACATAACTATGATCTTCGGATCTCTTAACCTCTTTACGGTTTATGTCATTACAGAAACTAATATTGGTTCTTGAGATGCATGGACATTTTGAATATAGTGTTGGGTCGATGTATATTTAGTAATCAAGAAGCCATCAAGCGACTACGCAGAGTAGAAATACTCTACACATGATATGCAGTCACACTGCTGTGTCTACCACACACGACAAAATAAGAGAACAAGGACTGAAGTTAGCACTTACCGTAACCTTGAACAGGTCAACGCGCGTTAGCTAAATGGTTCAAGTGGTTTTAATGATCGTGGACAGCATAGACGAAAATTTAGCCTTATAAGCTTCTGAATTATGATTCTCCAGTTCTTCGAGGTAGTATGAAACAAACCATGCCGTTGGAGTGAAGAGAGGTTTATAAACAACAAATGGTCGCGTAGGCATGTAGTGGTACTGGTTCCTCACCCCACTATCTTTGAAGCTGAGTATATGATTTCCGATAAGATTTTCATTTAAAATGTTACATTTAGAGAAGACAAAAGATTGAGAGGGCACAAACAGTTGATCGGTATGGCATCCCTTGGCCTGGCAGGCGTGGTCATGCTGTTTAACTAATTTCCTTTTCACATTAAATATATCCTATCTAAAGCTCATGTGAGTTCTTTAGAATTGCCAAAAATTATATTTCTGATGGTCAAAATAGGACGCTTTAATGTAGACAATAATGTGACATCCATGTAAGATTCTATAGATTAGGTAGTTGCATCATGACAAATCTACAATTTTGGGATTAGGTTTTTTTATTATAGTAGCAAAGGCAAATGTACTAATACCGAATTAAAACATACTTTTATAGGCTATTGCCAACCGGAGATACCAATACCTCTGTACTTATTGAAGGGAAGTTTTCAGATGGCAGCTTGAATGATCATTGGTTTAGACTCTTCTAACAGTTGGAATGACATGTGTCAGAGCCTAATTTTGTTAAACTACGTCTAGGTCAAGTGAATGTGAAAACAGTGGGCCAAAGGGGTACTCTCAGCATCAAGGCGCCTTCTTTCGGTATAGCAGAATGAATCACAGTCGGGTGAGATGTGTCCTCATTTAGGCCCTATAGTTTACAGTGCATGAAGTTGGTACTTACATCCACTTCTAGGATTTAACTGAAGTTTTGGTTGAAGCCTTCGCTGATGCGGTTATAGAAGAAGGTTGATATGTACGGAACTATTGTCAAGCCAAAAGCAAAGTGACATCATTTTTGTTGTCGCCTGAAGTATTAGAACCTAAGGATTTAAAAATTCTAACTTTGGTTTGATGAAAGGAAGCTGGACAACGGAACAAACTTTTAGGATGGAAGACAGAAGTCCCAATCATCTCTGTTCGTGAATTTTCTCAAAATTATTGAGCATTGGCTCCTAGCTCGTTTAAGCTAATTGATGCACCGTAACTGTTGGTTCTTTAGGATTCCGTTTGGTAGTATCTTTTCAATCCGTCATTCAAAAAGTATGGATCTATGTAGTCTTGGATTAATTGCTTGTATTAAGGGGTAGATAGTTGTGGACAGTGTGGAGCTTTCACTTGGTGACCTTCTGTACCTATTAGGTGCTGCCTACTCACAAGGTAAGAGAGGAAATAGAGAACGTTGGTTCTAGAAATGTAGACTCTACCTTACATCACAGACTTCATACTTCACAGCAAAGCTTTAATGATTGAAGAAATAGTGTATTGCAAACGATTGGCTATAGAGCCGTGTGTGACCGGTCCCAAACATTTATCCACTGGATCTGATGTACGCCACCTGAGAGTTAAGACCCCAATTAACATAACCAACCAATCGGAACGCTGAAGGTGAAATGCCATTCCAAGGTGTAAGGAACCACATATTAAGAAATATTTTCAAGAGCTTTGACGTTTTCTGACATGACGACCCCTTAAATATGGACGCAAATAGATCATGACACCACCAACCATCGTTGGAAGAATGTTCCTCATTCTTCAGCACATCTAGAGTCTGATCATGCTTTAGTACGAGCATGGATTTGTTTGTGTCTTATCTGACATAGAAAAGCTACAACAAGAAAGCCCCCTAGAGTTCAACTTAACGAAGGAAACGTCAATAATGAACTTCAGGAACAAATGGAGAAGCGGTTGGTCGATCTTCAGTGATGCAGACTAAAATGATATCTAAACAAACGTGAAACAGCAGCAATATCTGTGAGTGACTATGACCAAAGGTTTATGAACAGTCAGTGTGGAATCAACATCTACTGAACTGACAGTTGCTCAGGAATTCATCCCGTCAGACTCTAAACATAAGGGGTGGAGACAGTTTGGGCGTAGATTGAAAAAGGTCTACATAATGATCGTGGGTAGTGATGGGCAGCTAAGGCAAAAGTAATGGGAAAGGTGAATGGAATAAGCAACAATAGACAGCTTTTCAAACTTATCAAGAGAGTAGGTACTAAATATTTCGAAATTAGCGAGACTACTTCTGAAAAAGAGAGTGCCATTATTTACGATCAATCCAGGAGACTGGGACGATGGATAGAGTAGTTTGAAAACAGTTCAGCTGCTTTCCAGTTACCCTTCGATTGCCTACTCACCAAACAACCTGAATGGCATGCCAGCATAAGCCCCATACAACCCTTAAAGAAGCGGAGTAACCCAAATCTAATCTAAAACAAGGGAGAGCAGCAAACCCTAATGAACTAGCCGCTGAGGTTTTTAAGGATGATAGTCGTTTTAGGGGTTAAATTAACAGAGGAATCGACTAGTGTGAAAACTAGACAAAGTCCTATCCGGTCGGTGTCGATCAGTTGTTCATACTCATTCTCTGATTTTCAGAGCAAAATACTAAAAGGAAATCATAACTGTGAAAAATGAGGAGCAATGCATCTCTCCAAGTAATATCATGGACTCAGTTCCGTGAGTACATATAAACAAAGTTGAATAGTAGAATGGTTTGAAGACCACTTTCGAACCAACATAGTGTAATAAGAAGGCGAACATTACTAGAACTATGCGATAGATTGTCAATTTGTTTTTGAATACAAAAAGGGGGTTTGAATTCTCGTATGACCAAGGCCTCAATAAATCTTAGTATACCCTCTTTAAATGTCAATCTGATGACATATTTCAACTCGATGTTTGATAATGTGGGACTATGGATGCTTATCATTTACTCTTATCAGGTCATTCGCCTGTATCTGCTTTATCAACCATTTATGTACATGTTCAGAGACCCTAATTTTGGAACTACGGCTCCTCTTCCTTATGCATATGTGGCCAAATGAGTCACCGACCAGTAAACATTATGGTGAGGAGATAACTTCAGTCTACCCATGTCTGTAGGGCAGAATATTATGGTTCTTCGTGGTCTAGTGAGATATCACGAACCAGTGGTACTGATGTTAACTTCTTTTACCAAATGCCACTTTGAATCGTTTCTAACCATGAATCGGTCCTAATTCCTAACGAGAAATCCTTTTTCAAGTAAAGCTGGACAATAATGATAAATAGGGGACCATACTTGACTCTATAGGAGTTACGAAAATAAAAATGAGTTGTGATAATTTAGAAAAAATCCAGTTCGTATTCGCATGGTGTTTTCTCACTAACTTTTGAAAATAGCTTCAGAATTTATCTGTGATCATTATCAAGAAGAACTTAGACGTTGCCAAAAACTAGAATGCATTCCAAGTCGATACCATCTATTATACCTCCTAGGGTTTTCCACTCAGCTTTCTTGACCGTAAAATTTGGGAGAATATAGACCCTCCCCTAGACTGATACAAACGTCGCTCCCTGAAAGTTGACTGATAATTGTATCTGAATCAGTTAAATTACATGCATCAAAGAAATCAAAGAGAATACAAGTTTTGAAATTTTTGTCCACATCTCAGATCACGTTTAAGAACTAGGGCTGTCTGAAGTGAGGATAAATGAGTACAACATCCCGACCTTCAGGTAGCAAGGTCTAGTTTTGGAACCAACGTTATTCATAATAATAATGCCAGACCCAATAATGATTACCCAGAAAAGAACTTTGGAAACCATGGTCTAAGTACTTATGATGACCAAACTTGAAGACTTACAGCAAAGTCAATTGACTGTGATTCCATCATGATAGAAAACTAGGAATGAATGAGTCTAGAAAGAAAAGTGGCTTTTTACATCTAGCATAAGTAGGCGTATTACAGCCAGCTGAAATATCAGTAATTTCGACAAAACTATAAAGTAGGAAAGATAGTACAGTACAAGAAAGTACCAGTCATGGCTCACAGAGATGACAGTGACGGCTTATATTTCGCTATTCACCTACACACATATAAATGAACACAGGTTCAAGAAATTCAGAAGTACTCGAAACATATATATTGAAATAATACATGTGCATGTGCATTTGTGATGGATCTGTTTTCATTATGTGCATATTGACAGTATTTTTCCGTTTGTTTGGTGGTTGGATGCTGAATATTAGGACATAGTTTTCACTGAAGATTTCATTTTAAGCTTCCACCTTCATTGTATTTGCTCTTTTATTCTGGAAGTTAGAATACGCTTTAGCATCGTTTTCAGAGAAACCAAGTAGCTTTGGATGACTGAAATAAAATCCCTATTGATAATCATGCTCATATGCAGCACCCAACGATTTATTGAAGTGGAAGTAACTCGAAAACGTCAGATTTGTGCCTCTACCATTGACTGAAAAATGGTTGGTTATCCTTAAACATATTTGTAGACACTGGACATTTTGTTTGAGCAATTGTAAGGGTACTATGAAAGACTATGTTTATATGACCGAAGAAAGGAAGTCAATATGAGATTAAATGCAGTAGACTCATATGGAATCACCTACTCTGGAAACTTGATTACGAAATTTTAATATGGTTGTTTTACGATGCTAAAGTAGACATTTTCTTGTTGGGTTACTTTTCAAAACTGGAATTTCGGAGTTATGGGTTTGTGTGAGTCTGATGAAATCTAAGATAAAGCAATCCTGTTAGGATTTTCAAAACTGTTTGTAGTCTTTACAGTGTTTTGTGCTTTGCAGAAAAACGTCTCCCATTTTTAGTCATTACCCTAGTTTGAGGTTAAAAAGAATAATAAAACATATGTTTATGACAATATATATATTTTGTCATAACTATATTACTTTGACCAGTAATTTTAAGAAGAACGTAAAACTATATAGTACTCCTTTTTGGTCGCCTACCTGTAACTGCTGGGCATTCAACTGCTGATGGCTTGCATCTTTAGGTATTTTTTTACTTCCTCTTTACACTTTTATGCGGTTGTTCAAATTGAACTACCTGTTCTCAACTTCAACGAAATACATAATAATGAACAGTAACCTTGACTTTGTTTTGGCTCATAATCGGTGGGAAGTAAATGCTTTTAACATTTCTAGGTCGGAATTCCGCAATTGTCATATATGACGTTTCATTTGCTGGAATTTTCTTAGATATCCCTGTGCCAGTGAGTCGTTCCAGTTGATGCGATGACCGATTCATATCCTTAATTTTGACTAAGGGTTTAGTATTATATGGTAGTTACTTCCTTGTTTTAACCTAGCATGTCTATTCACGGGACTAAATCTCAACTAAATTTGTACAAAAAGTTGAATGGCAGGTTTTTAAAGAGCTAGCAGCTGCTTGAGAGTAATGAGGGATGAGTCTAATCAAAAATCCTTGATCTGATGAGATTCCAACAATTTATCTTACAAAGAATCGTGAAGCTCACTGATTAACAACTTAGCTACTCGTCTACTAAAAGGTTTTGGTCTTCTGTAGCGATTTTGTTGCTTCCTTAAAAAAGTTCTCTTTCTAACAATATTTCCCGTTAAAGAATTACTGCTTGTAAGCCAGATTTCAGTTAGTCGCTGGTTCAACTATTCTACTTTATTTGTACCCTCAGGCCACTTATGAGGACAGTCTGAAATCAGGTTGTGTGTAAATTGAAAAGTTGAGGTAACTACTTCTATGAAATCGGTATTCATCCTGTGCTGATGAAGTGGGGCAACTTTGACCGATGCATATATGTACCTGGTCCTACGTTGTAGCTGACTGACTGACTGTGATTCCTGATTCCGATTGTCTAATTTTCAGTGGAGAAATGCAGCAATACTACCTGGCGATTCTCTCTTTGTCAGCAAAACTCTACACCACGATACCGTTCAAATGATAATTCTACTGCCTATGTGTTTCCTAAGAACACTTTTACCCTGAATTTACCATTCGAAGTGCAATTCTTTAATTTTACCCTATTATTTATTCATGATTCATTTAGTAAGCCATAAGAGCTGTGTCGTGCAAATGTTGTACAAAGAGTCAAGAGCGTGAAATTTCAGTAGTGATTACCCAAAATGTTTTACCTAGAGTCATGCTTTCCAAGTCCAGGATTCGAATAGTTCGGAACCGCTTGGTAAAATCTTGTCACTTTACAGAGACAATCCAAGTTTTAAACAATGAAACATAACTGTTTAGAGCTGTTAAGACCACTCTAATTGGAAAAAGGTTGTTCACTTCTCACTTCAATTTTGGGTTTGTTTCATATTAGGCATTGTGAAATCTATATCCAAGTGTAACAAACAAAGGTTATTTCGATGTATTACTAGTTAACTATGAAACGGTCCCTAAAATATACTATGCTTATTAATCACACTCTGATCTAACAGGTGTGTCAGCTCTGTGGAGACTAACTTGTGAGTAAAATGATTCACAGTGAATGTGTTTATTAGTGATGTCTTTCTAAAAGAACACTCGATTCGATTTCCTAGCCTCTTTTAAAAACCTTCTCAATATGTAAATACGTATCACAAACGAATAAAAAAGAATCAATTCCACATCATTTGCATTCTAATTGATGAGGTTGTTTCTCGCCATATCAACTAGTTTGTTATTCGGATGTGCACTGCATTGATATCTTTATTTAAGGTTTTCAAACTTTCGTCTTGCTGATTTTTATTTAATGCTGATACAGATCTGGCAACTGGTGTCAACGCTCTTTTCTACTAGGATTCAAATTTCTTAGGACTGAATGATCATAATCTCTTATATTTAGTAACACCAACTTGTGTTTTAAAGTATTCCCAGTCTTTTCAGCTATCAAGAAATGTCGTGAACGATTTAGGTGAGTTGAAGTAGCTTCTTTTGTCTTACAGTGTAAAGCTTTGATAAATGGATATCTGTCTAGATGGGAGTAAACTACTAATCAGTATGATATATGATCACTCGGTGTAATACATACATGAAGCACCAAATTAGATAGCAGGCCACCGCTATTTTCTCATCTCTTGCTAAATTTAGGCGATAAAATTGTATTTTACTTTTTATGAAGGTGATATCAAAGGTGTTGCATACAATGTGATCACCATTTATTGTTTAGGCGGATACCTATTAGAGTGTCACGGTAGTCTTTCGTTGTTCACAGCTTCTCATAATGACTTCGAAAAATTCATCTATTGATGTTAACTTATCATATTTATGTTGTATTTGTGAGTCATTATACAGTAAGAGCCATTTTTCATATGATGAGGTTATATGTACTAATCTGTCTCATTTAAAATTATATACCTAGAATAATAAAAGCGAAACGTCACACTTACTACGAAACCTTTGTTTTCTGTGATTACTATTATTCAGAACTAAAGGTGAAAGCTGCTGATATATTTTAAACCAGATTATAAGCATTTATTTGATCATCGTCTTGTGTTTCCTTATTTTCATTTCGTAACAAAAGTATTAACTTTGAAAAGTCCTTACAGGTTATTAAACTAGAGCAGTGTTGTATGAGATCTGGCTTTTGAAGACAGATATCTAAAGGAAAACTATCAGCATAAAGACATTATTAGTATACCTTCTGCTTTCTCTATTTATCATTATTTTTAGTGTTCGATCAATGACTTGGGCACACTTGTCTTTTGAAATTATAGGCAAATTATTAACCCAAAAATACGTAACTGTTTTCGTTATTGAAACTTAATACACTTTATTCTGTCTCAAAACAACTTCGTCAACATAATTTGTCTTGAAAGCGTGTCGCCAAAATTCTCTGTCGTTAACAACAATAATCAATAATCGTATATAATTATTCTTCAAAATTTAGTTTAACTGTTTCTCGACCTCTTTGAAATTTGGTTACTTACTGGGTTTTTATTTTACTTGTAGGTCAGAAGCTTGACGGTCTTTGTCACCCGAAAGTCAAAAGATGGGTCGGGATTACTGTTGGAATACTAGAGCTGTTTTGTTTTGGAGGATATTACTACGGTTTTAATTCCCTTATACCAGCTTGGAAATCATTAGGGGTGTCTGCATATAATTGTAGTAATGCAACGAACACCTGTTTATATAATGACTCTATATTTGGAAATGGTTTTGTTGTTTGGATCGTCACGCAAAATTGTCTTATTTCATTCTCTGGTATGTTCATGGATAAAGTTGGATTAAGGGCTTTAAAGTTGGTAGCTATATCCATGTATTTTGTTGGAACACTATGCTTTGCCTTTATACACGGGAAAACAGAACCATTGTATTATATTGCTGGTATATTGGTTGCTGTAGGGAGTACTTCAAATCTTATATGCAATCAACATATCACTTCGATGTTTCCCAAATATCGTGGGTTCGGGATATCTCTTCTCTCTGGTGCTTTTGACTCTAGCACACTAATAGCATTTATACTTTCTGAAACATATGCACAGTTTTCACTACAGAAATCCTTCATTATCTTAGCATTTGTTTCTATATGTGTTGGTCTATTCATGGCCATATTTATTTTAACCACAAGATCAGATGACATGAGAAGATTTGCAAGCAACTTCAGCGATGCTGTAACAAGTGGTGAGAATGAAGATGAACAGGCGAAACTGTCTCAAGACTGCGTCAGGGATAATAATGAAAACACGGTAATAATTTTTTAGACAACATGATAAATTTAGTAATTAAATCAACTGGTAGTTTTTAATTTTCAATGCTTGGATGGCAGAAACTAGGTAGGATATTTATCACCATGTAAATTCCAAGTCATGATAGGGATCTGTTTTGGAGTTGATCGAAATAGGATTATTCACATAATTATTGGTAATTATTCAGCTAGATCAAAAGGAAAAGAAATGAATCATCGTTCGTGGACCGGATGATTTGAATTTTCGCTACTTTGCACTACACTTACTTGCACCTGTTACCCCTCGTGGACGAGCATAGGTCACTCACAAACACTCTCCATCTAACTCTGTCTTGGGCAAACCTTTTAAGCTGTTTCCAGCTGCTATTCGTTCTTTTATGTCTGCTTCCAATTTTTGACGCGGTGTGTTCTTTGGCATTCTTACTTTCCGTTTCACCCTAGGATTACAAGTTAGAGCCTGTCTCGTGATACAGTTTGTTGATTTCCATATCCATATCCTACCTGCCTCCAGCGTCTTTTCCTAATTTCCTCCTCAGATGGAATTTAGTTTATTCTCTCCCACATTAGGTTGTTGCTAACGGTGTCCGGCCAACGGATATTGAGTATCTTGCGTAGACAATTGTTTATAGATACATGTACCATTTTGATTATGGTTGTAGTAGTTCTTCACGTTTTGGTTCCGTACAGTAGAACTTTGTTGACGTTTGTATTCAAGATTGTGACTTTGATATTGGTTGACAGTTGTTTTTAGTTCTATATGTTCTTCAACTGTAGTAATACTGCTCTTGCTTTGTCAATCCTTACATTTACATCAGCATCTGATCCTCCTTGTTCATCGGTGATGCTGTCCAGGTACATGAAATACTCCACATCTCCGGAAGTTTTTCCATCAAGTGTGATTGGGTTGGTGTTCGTCGTGTTGTATTTGGGGATCTCGTTCTTCCCCTTGTGTATGTTGAGGCCTACTGTTGCAAAGGCTGCTTCTACATTAGTTGTCTTCATCTGCATTTGTTCGTGTGTATGGGATAGATTCGTCAGATCATCTGCGAAGTCCAAATTTTCTAATTGATTCCGAACTGTCCATTGTATCCCGTACTTCCTTCATATGTGTAGGTCTTCATAATCTACTCAATCATCAGAAGAAATAAAAAGGGAGGGAGTAAGCAGCCTTGTCTGACTCTGGTCCTCACTTGGAATGAGTCTATCATCTGTCCTACATGCACGAGTTTGCACTGTGTGTTTGACTGTGTGAATTCCGGATGATGTCAGCGATCTTCTCAGGTACACCATAGTGTCGAAGAAGTTTACATAAGGTTCTCCCGTCCACGCTGTCAAACGACTCATAGCCAAGGAAGCTGATGTATAGTGACAAATTCAATTCATTTCTCAACATTGATCTGTAGTGTCGCGATTTGGTCTGTGCACTATCGATCCTTACGGAATCCGTCCTGTTGATCTCAAAGTTGGGCATCTACTGCGTCTTTTATCCGGTTCAGCAACACTGTTGAAAACCTTTCCTAGTACTGATAATAGTGTGATGCCTCTGTAGTTCTCACATTATATATATATATATATATATATATATATAGCCTTTTTCAGTATACATGGTGTGTGGACCTTTGAATTCTTTATTAACATTTAGAAGTGAGTTTTAGATGTCTTTAGGTTATAAATACATTCTGTTTATTGACAACAAAAACATTCTGTTGACAACCTCTTATCTCATACTACCAAAAATAGCAAATGTCTACTTAGGTGGAATTTCATGGTTTAATGATATAAAGTCCTTTAAGTATTAATATGTGGGGTTGATGACTGAAGTTTACAGGAAATCCGAATACCAACAAAATACTGACGAATGGTACTAATGTTGTCAAACAACCTCTCTAATGACTTGGATGTAAAACCTATTTCCGTTATGAATAAGGATTACGCGGTGGTAGATACATTACTTGTCGTTTTTCCTCTAGCTAAGATCCTCTTAAAGCAGGTATATATTTTTTATCGTATTATCCCTACATACAAATGGTGCTTCAACAATACATCTGTTGAACAGTATATTGTTAAATACACTTTGTGAATGAAATGAATTTCATTTGAAAGTTACGGCGATACTGCAATTTATGGACGGACGAATCAGATATAAGATAACAGGTCTTGGATTTTGGCGCGAAATTCACTCATTTATCTGGCTAAATAGCGTTTCGGCGTTTTAGCTGATATCAGTTCGTGATGAAAACCCTAAATCTAATTTATAACTGTAACAATCAACTGTAAATCCCAATTTTACTTCCTCACACAGTTATGTAATCCTAGTTAGTAGATGGACGTTCTCAAGGTCACTTTGACATCGCTCAAAAGTCGTCCATAAATTAAGGACTCACTGAAGTTGCTTATAAAGTTGTCTTATGAAAAGATATGAGCTACCATCTGGCGTAACTTGAGTTTTAGCATGATGAAAACATAAACTACATGGACATTATTACTTTTTCTTCAGTATTCATTTATTGTAGAAAAAATAATTATATTAACAGTAGTTGATCAATGGATTTGTAATTATTTATTGATTTCTATTGATGTAGCACTAATAATCCAATTATTACCATATTTCCTCTAGAGAATTATAACCAACAAACCAAATTTTTACTATGTTTGCTCTCACTTTAGCTGTGGCTAAATGTTTTAATTGAATCTTGAAAAGCAGCAGATAAATGTTCAGTAGATGAGTTCATAAATACTGGTTAAAAGTTGAAAATGTTTAAAATTTCCTTCTTATAAATGTTGTCAAATGATCTCATTGATTAATATTGATTGACAATATTACCTGACAAAGTGATGTGATGATTGCTTGGGTTGAACTATAAGATGAATATAGTTAAACCTATATGATGCTGATATTGCTATCAATACAACTGTTGTTATTAGTATTAATAATAAATTTGCGCTTGAGTTAAACATACCAATTGAAATAAGAACTTAATTAGTAAGAAACGTAAAACCCCTTATTGCAATATAAAAACTAACGAGGCAGATTAAGAAGTAATTGTTCATCATATTTTAATTCTTAAATGATCATGATCTTTCGAGTTTGACTATTTACTCTCATTTCCAGCGATCATTGGATAAGGAGGCAAAAAATATTGAAGTATCTAGAAGAATCAAAATGATCATAGACCTCCGTTATCAATCCATAAAAGATTGCATAATATCCCTACCATTTTTGCTTATTACAATATGGTTTATGCTTGGATTATTTCGTTTTTCAACATTTCTTGGACAATTACAACGTATCATAAACGAATTGTTTCCAAACGATATAATAACCATTGATCATCTATTGCAAATTTCATCAGCATTTTCAATGTGTGGATTTTTAGCCGCTCCAATTACTGGTTTGATACTGGATATATCGCAAGCCTATTGTAGGCGAAAAATTATGCAAAATGATGATTATAGTATAGATGAACAGCATCATAAAAATCAAATTTACTATACATATATATTTGGTTTAGCACCTGGATTACTTTTTATGGCATTTTGTGCTATGTTCATAAGCTGTTTAATATTTATACCGAATCGTGTAGCTTATTATTTTGCATTTCTATTTTTTGTTATGTTACGTTCATTGTTATTTAGTGCCTCTGTAGGCTTTTGTTTGACTGCTTTTCCTGTACATTACTTTGGAACAGTATGTGGTATATTAAATTCAATCGGTGGTATATTCAGTCTATTACAATATGCATTTCAGTATACAAGTAGCGCAGTAACAGCTAATATTATCATAACTATTTGTTCTGTCGGCTTATTTATACCACCTATTATTCTATTTAAAATGAAAAGTCGGTAAAATTAGGAGGAATTCTTTTCGAAAAACAGCCATTATTATTCAGTGTTTGTATGCTCTACTCTTTTTTTAAATTGTTGATCTTCACCACATTGTACTCTACGTAATTTATAGTTACTTGTATCTGTATTTGAAAAGTGTCTCACTCAATAATAAAATAATGACTTTAAAGATTCCTTATGTAATTGCATCAAATTATGTATACTTTTAATACTACGCTGGCTTTGATACTCTTTTTGGTGCTTATCTCTTTTTTATCAATATTCACATTTTTTCATTTTCATGCCTTCGCCTTATTCTTGCCTAATATGTCTACAGATTTTTGTTTCGAAAAAAAGTGAACAAGCAGGATAGATTTTTTCGATTCAAAAATGATTTATGCGTAGTAGAATGGTCTAATTTAAAGTAATTGTATACATAAACATTATTATTCATTGAATATAGCCAGAACAAATTCACTGGAATGTTCTCCATACATTAGAGCAATCAGCTAGATGTATTTACATTCTAGTGTTTATGCTTCCACTAAGAATTAAACGTATCAGTTGCCTCGATGCAAATACTGTAGAGATGCCCAGTGAGATCGTCCCATTTACTAATAGAAATTGTAACTTTACAATGGAGACAGTTGAATTTTAGATTGAAAATCAGTGGGTATTTCATAATTTACCTAAAACAGAAACATATTCAGATCATAACTGACAGATATAATTAATTATACATTTTTAATTTCATTTTCGCCACAGGAGGAGATTACGACAATGACAACAATTCGTAGTGTTTTTGAACATTGGTGTGAGGCATTTAAATCAAGTTTCCTCAATAATTTCCCTATGTCAATAATAGTTAACCAATAGAAATGACAGTAGCAAACGCAAATAAATCTTTTGAAGCTTATCAAACTCGTATAGGAGTTTTTTCTAGAGTTTCAGTTACTTTTATTTTCAGTCCTGAGATAACTATGTTCTAATAATTCTCAGACATGTACGTTATGAGAACTCAAAGTAAGGGTTGAGGTATTCTCAACGCGTCTTCAGACTATTAAAATGATGCTATTGAGAACTGTTATTCATTTACTCTTCAAATGTCTCATTCATATGAGCCTTTCATATATGGTTAAAGAAAACAGTGTTTTTTGTCAATGAATTCTATTTACTAAGATGGTTTACTGAGTGATGAGTAACCTAACGTTGAATGGGTTAGGAAGTATCAGATTAGAATTCTATATTCTTTAGTGATGATTATGGATAGACAAATTAAAGGATGAGTGAGACTGAGTGCAACAAATGCAAAGTACAATTATAAGACTGTTTTCGAATAAATATTTGTGAGCTACTTTTGACTAGTAGTTAGTTAATGGAGGTGCGCATCTGTTCTACAAAAAAGAAAACAATTAGTCTTCGTAACTTAAATAGTTTTACATTAGAGATTACAAGTACAAATTCTAATTTTGAGTTTTTGTGACGAACGAGTAAACATGTTACACTGTATGATCACCATCATGGTTGTCTAGCACTCAATGTTAATATAATCCTATCATTTGTGTTTCAACGTAGTCAATAGTTGTAGTGGGTCAAAATCAAGTGCAATTTTAAATTAGGTGGTGAAAGGCGATCGACTGGGAGCCCAAGACCCAGGTTTGATTGAGTCATTTAAATCTTGGATTCGGAAGATTGAGTTCGGTTAGCACTAAGGTTCAGACATAACGTTGATTAGTACTCGATGATTAATTAGTGTAAAAGCCTAAGTCCAAAAACAGGGCAGTCACTATCCACGTCTGCAAGTCCTAACGTTTCTAACACGTATATTGGATGATTTAATTTCCGCTATCAAAAGAAATATTAGTTTACTCAGGAAAAAAAAAATATAGCAAATAAAAGTTGGAGCAGTTGTCGGTAAGTGATAACTCTGGGTTAATACGACTAGATGTTTCATGTTTATTACAGACTAAAGATCTCATGTTGGTAATCTGTTTATAAGTAGATAAATAAATTGGAAATTAAATTCAAAGGTTCTTATTCAAAGTTTAATTCTTGCATAATTGCTAATATTATTCTACATAAATGCTAGTCTAAAAGTTGAAATGTTCTAACGTTGATGAAACAATTAACTTCAATGAAAACGTAAATGATATAAACACACTAGATTATTCCATATGTACTTCAAAACCGAAAATTGTTTTGGTCAATATTTATCTTATTCAATCCCATCTTAAAAATATTCTATTGATAAGTAAATGTAAGCAAGTTTCATTTCAGTCATAAGAAAAAAAACTTTTCGAACTAAAGTTTGTAACTGGCTATTGTATCTTTTAGTCTTAGCTTTCAAAGTATGGGAATTATTGACATAGAAAATCTTTCATCATGTATGGTTCAGACTCATAGATGCTATCTTCAGCTTTTGACGTATTCACATTAAATTAGGGGGTTTTCATCTTTATTATGTAGCGGATTGCCGTGTAGAAAAACATAAAGGTTGTCTAGTTGTTTAAATACTAAATAATTTTACTATCAAATTATAAATATTTACCTATGCTCGAATACTTATATCTGTCATCAGTTGATGAAGTTATTTCACTTGTTTTACATAGCTCCATTTTGAAGCTAAACCACTTTGCGATAATACAGTGGTCTTCATAAGAAAGCTTCTCAAGCAAATTCACGATAGATTAGATTACCTACATAGGGTGGTTAATTTAATGTTGTCTTCGGAAATAACTTTGGCTGATTTATAGAAGTATTATTGATGGGCGAAATATAAATGAAGGCTTCCATACAGATAAATTTATATTCCGTAGAAAGCTATGTTTAGTGCTTATATAATGATTACAACATAAGTGACATTATTACACTTGAATTAACAATCAGAGAATCGTTTAGTTTCTTATAATGATCTTTAATATAAACTTTGAAGTTAAGTCAGTTCTGCAAACGATGTTAGATTTAAATACGTAAGCAATAAGTAATGTAATTCATTTTCCTGGTACAGGTTTATGTACTCGAATTCGAGCCACATTGTTTGTATGAGGTCTTGGGATACTGTCCGGTTGTCCAAACCGAACTAGTTGGAATGGAATTCGAGTTTGCAACCTAAGAGGTGAACCACGACTGTCTTAACTGCCAAGTCAAGAAGTATTCATCAGAGTTAAATCATGTAATACATAATTTGACGGTACAAATTCAGTTTTTAATTGGACAGCTAATATCAATAAATAAAGATTTTCATTTCTATTCAAATTCAAGTACAAATTAATCTCTTTTTTCGTTAAATCTCACTTTGAGTGATAAGTTATCTTGTTGTTTCTGGATAATTTTTACAATGTAAAAGAATAATCAAAGTGGTAATAGATTCATAGACTTCAAGTAATATTAGTCTATTATTGTTGACTCATTCTTCTAGACTAAAATATTCTTACTTGTGCATTATACAACTTAAGTTTTTCCTTGTATCAAAAGAACCGAATCTCACCATTGTTTTAATCTTGAAAATCAAAGTAATATTGACTTCATGACTATACTAAGAAGCCACTGAATTCAACTGATTGGTTTATCTCAGTATAATATTCCATGTGTGCTAATTGGAAACGTTTAAGTGGGGTCTGTTGGTGACTTGATAATACTTCTAATAGCACCTTCACAACTTCATAAAATTAATTCACTATATTTTTTGAATACCCAATTAGAAATGTATTTAATACATATGAGTAACTGTACATGATACCATTAAACGACAATTATTCGTTAGTAATCAGTTAAGTTTGTAGTCTTTTTATCAGTTGTCTAGTCATTCACTTTGTTATAAGTTTGTAAGACCTAAAAAGTACATCAGTTTTAGTGCACTCCTATTATTATAATAACTCTTCAACTGATTTTACAAGTATCTCATTAGTTGCACTCTCTATTCTGTTAAATAATTCGACGAATAAAGTAAATACTGATAATATCACCATATAACTTTAGACAGAATATTACACAATGGAGTTCGTATGTGGAGAAATATTTCCAAGATAAACACCGTCAATGAGACAATACTTACATGGATCTATTATTTCTAAAGAATAAATCAAAGTAGTATTTATATGTTAAGTGCTATTTTGATTTGTTGAATCAAAGCTGGATATCAATGTTAGTGATATCCTAAAGTTTTCTGGTTTCTCATGACCTTTTAGTCAGTGTTTATGATTAAGATGGATTTCGATTTCATTTCTATCAATCCACCAAATTCAGTAGTTGACAATTAGTCTGAATAAATATTAGTATAAACAATACAGCTTGTATATCATTTGATAGGTAGTTTCAATTTGTGCAATTTTGAAATTGTTTTAATAGTATTTAATAAGAATTTTATCAGTTTATAATTGTGAATTAGTCCTTAAATTTTATTCCTTATAAGTTAATACTAAACTCTTACAATAAAAAACACCAGTAATTCTATGCAACCTGATTCCAGCGGAGGAAGAAATCAGGAAGAAGCGCTGGAAGTGGATTGGGCACACTTTGAGGAAATCACCCGATTGCGTCACAAGACAAGCCCTCACATGAAATCCTGAAGGTCAAAGGAGAAGAGGAAAACCAAAGAACACATAACACCGAGAAATAGAGACAGACATGAGAAGAATGAACAAAAATTGGATAAAACTAGAAAGGAAGGCCCAGGACAGAGTGGGTTGGAGAAAGCTGGTCGGCGGCCTATGTTCCATTGGGAGTAACAGGCGTAAGTAAGTAAGTAAGTAAGTAATTGTATGCACAACTTCGAATTTTAATAAATAGCTTAAATATTGTGTTAGTGTGACTGTCAGTAACATATAACCATTTAAATAAATGTTCACTAAAGTTTACTATGAATTAAGACATCTATCAACCTTTTTTTGCGGGTACAACCCACCAAAACTATTTTATTTCCAGAATATATGTCCTATACTTTATTTAAGGAACAACTACCCTTTCTAGTCATTCACTCAGTATATTTTATACATAAGTGATTTGTATTATTTGAAAGATGGTATTTTATGTACATGACAGTTGAACTATAATAAAGAATAATAAGTTATGTATGTCAAATTGTATCATTTTGAGTTTACATGGTTGAATATTATTGAATCACTAGTAAGTGATGTAGGTGTGTTACATAATATTTGTTCCAAATCAATAAGGCAACTGATAGTTCCAAATATTATTGATAAAAACATTCTATTGTGATAAATCACATTTTTTTTGATTGGTCATATAAATATTTCGATAATATTCAATCAAAAGACATATATGTTATATCCGAACGAAGAATAAATGAATGGTAATTGCTAGGAGTTATTATGGCTTATTATTACACATATTCTTAATTAAATAAATATTAAATAACTAGACTATAGATTCATTTTATCATAAGCTTTCATTTGACCTATTGTCTACTGAAATACAATTTATCATTCTCAACTTATTCCCAATTTATCACTTACAGTATACCACACTCACAGCCACTTGATACAGTCTGGTCTGTTTGTATGTCAACCAAGTGTGTCTGAAATATATGATTCACACAGTGGAGGTTGAGATTTTGTTCTGGACTGAACGGGTTGAGCTAGGCGAGAAGTTGCTATATAAGGGACCAGTAAGGACTCAGAGTTGACTGAAAGCTGCCGGTGCTGTTTGATGCACCCTTTGATTTAGCATGAGGACAAGGTCATAGAAGTCAGTATTCTGATTGAAGATTTTGCTACGTGATATTTGATGGGCCATAGGAGCATAACAACATTATTTATATTTAAAAATTAAAATTTTAAAAGAAGTCGTAACCAGTGTAGTTCAACTGTGTTAGCTGTGAGGTGGTTACCCACAGAAGGCGACGGAAGATGGTCGTGAAATATTGTAGATTGGTTGAAGTTAGATATTGTCACCGTTGGATCCCGGCTTAGTGGTCTAGAGGTTAAGCATTCGCGCGAGGCCGAAGGTCCTAGGTTCGGTTACCGCGTGCGGGATTGTGGATGAGCACCGTTGGTGAGTCTCATACTGGGGCAAAACTTCCGTCCAGTGCTTCCAGATTTCCAATGGTGGTTCGATATTGGTGGGTTCATGATCTCGAAAAAAACTCATCAATCTCCAAAAAACTACAGTGATGAAATATAAAAGACAAATAAGCGCTGTATAAAATTCGCGCTTCGATGAATGTATTCGCTTCACCCAGATCTTTGTTGGAATTTCATCGGAAGTAGAATGATGCGCACTAGTTTACACTGTTATTTCGAAATAAATTTTTCAGCTTTTAATTGTAATTTAATTTGTTGCTGGTGTCCGATAAGTGCTAGGTACTTATAATATATTCTAGCTTCTTTAAATGCCTTAAATAATTACCAAGGTAATGTTATGTAATAACATCGATGATATTTAACTTTATAAAACCTTAAATAATTCTTTCCTTTGTATCATTATGAAAAATATTCCAGATGAATTAAGTGTTAGTTTATAAATTAACTGATATTGTCGCGGAAGCCATTCACAAGATTGTTTGTAACTAGTGTGTATCGAAACGTGGCGTCGAAGTTGCTGCAATTGTTAGTTGGAGTGAAGAATTTCAGTGCATGGAAAGCACGAAGTTGAAAGAACACTTGGAGACCAGACGAGAATACATTTAAGATTGCAGAACACACTGAAAGGTGCAAATGGAAAACTGAAGGCTTTGTATTATGTATTATATAAATACTTAGTAGGTTCACGCAGTAAATACATTCTGTTGTCGTGCATCGCAATAATACCAGGGTTACCTGCCGATCTATCTTTGACGAAAACCGAAATAAAGTATTTTTTTAGTTTATAACATTCAAATTTTCTACACAGACAATAAGACCTAGAATGGTTTGGTTTATATACAATGATTATGACAAACTGGCCCACAAATGAAAGCAACTTTAATAACAATGTAACACGTTTTTACAGGGTATTCTTTGCTTAAATGGATTTTCGTTCGAACAGTGGGTTTAATAAGTTCTAGTTCATTCTCGTAGATGATAGGTATTCCCGATACTTAAAACGGCAACCAAAAGCGGATGTATGAATAATGACATTGGATGTCAAATGAATGCAATTGCAAGAGGTTACAGGTTTTAGTGTACAATGCCACTGATAAGATTGTGACCCTTACCATCACAGATAAGTTGGAGCCGAATAGTTATGTTTATTAGTGTTCTGGTAAACTATTGAGAACTGAGATGCGTACCTCCGTAGACCAAATTTCTAGTTTATCAGGAGTTACTTTTCCGTTAACCTATTCGATTGGAAGGTTCACTGTGTATGCTGATGTGGTGAAATGTACGTTCTTTATATGATATGAAGTGAAATTACTATGTTTACATTTAACCAAGCACGAGTATTCCAATTTCACTTAAATTACGAGAACTTTCAAGAGGAATAATTAATGTATACATATGTGCTGAATAAAACAGAAAAGAAAAAGTCTACAACTCGTATTTGTTGACTTTTTGTATTTCCTTGTGTGTGGTAATAGTGATAGACTAATAATGTATATTGCTTTTTGAACGGCCATTATTTGATTTACTAGGAAACCTTACAAATACAAAAATTCTAGGTTATCTACTATAAATGAATAGCTTCATAAGATCAACAAATTCCAGTATATATTTCACTTATCGAATATTAGGCATATCTAACCTATAATCTGGGAGTGGCACCATCCAAAGATTCTACATAAAGAACACTTATTAATAAATAAATTGGTTTGAACTTTTGTTCAGGAAATAACTCATATGAAAAATATATACAAAGAAATTTTATCGATTTATGAATGTTTATAACTTCACGTCCAAAAATTATCCTTTTACTAAAAATATCCGTGAATTAATGCAATTTATCAGAAGGGGCTTTTGTGGAGATTTCAGTAATTTTTATAGTTGAATTCATGAGTCAATTGAAGCTAGACCACCATGGAAAACCTGGAAGCACTGGACGGCCGTTTCGTCCTATTGTGGGGCTCCTCAGCAGTGCGCATCCACGATCCCGCCTCGCGAGATTCAAACCCAGGACCTATCAGTCTCGCGCGCGATAGCGCTTAACCACTAGACCACTGAGCCGGCATTCAGCGGTGTTAATGTCCAACTTTAACCGATCCACGAAGTTGAGCAACCGTTCACAATTGCCTTCAAGGAGTTGATATCTCACAACAGACCAAGTTTTCCATAGTCTAGCTTCAATTGACTCATGATTTCAACTATAAGATTAATGAAATTTAACTATGTAATGCATTCCATTGTCATTCAACACATTACTCATTTTCATATATTAGTAAATATATTTAGGACTAAAATGATCAAATCTTACTCTAACTGTAAGCTAATTTTCTTACGTGGAATAGTATTTGTTCATATAAATGATAAAATATGATTAGTTAGAATTCATATTAGCTGGTAACTAATAAGCATGTCAACAAGAAAGCATAAAGATGTTAAAAGACTATGTTAGTGACTTGTATGATTTCAATCAAACAATAACATTTAAGAAGGGGGTTTTGTGGAGATTTTAGTTATTTTTATAGAGTTGAGATCATGAGTTAACTGAAGCTAGACTACCATGGAAAACCTGGAAGCACTGGACGACCGTTTCGTATATGAATATTTAATGACAGTTTTTAACTAATAAGAAACTATAAATAGTTCATTACTGAGTAATTACAACATTAAAAGCTTTACCATTTTATAAAATGCTACAATTTAACTATAAATCTATTTCACTCTTTATGAGTAAACTGCAATACCTAAATGTTTTACATTAGTTTCGTTAGATATCAGGTGAATCATTTTAATGAACTATTCAATTACAATTTACTTATAACGAAATAATCAAAAAAGAAACGATGCACAGTTTACTGATCTAGTCAATGAAATAGAATTCAATGATGAAATCTATAACTGGTATTTATAAAATCACGTAATTTGTATCATTTGTAATTACTAGCTACTATGGGTCGATCTTAATAAAATTTATACTTGGTGTATTTAACACTGATGCAACATAGTTTGTTGAATATGAAACACAATTTTATATTATTTTATAAAGGCTTAAATAAGTCATGTTTTAATGAACGTGATGACGTTATGCTTTAAAAATGGTGAACGTTTGCATCTGTTACGACATATATACTTCAAAATTTTATTATTTGCAAATTAGAAAGGTCATTTAATAAAGGTCAAAATGATTTGGAGTAAAGTGTCCAGTCACAATCAGTATAATAGTAATATATCAAAAATGAAAATGCAAAAATTCATGTGAATAAAATGCGTAGTAGGAGAATTTCAACTTGTCAATTGAGATAATAATGATAATAGCAATAGTAATAATAATAATATTGTTGTGTGAATATAATATGTAATAAAAGGGGTGTTATGAAGGTAATTGCGGTGAAAAAAGAATTTATGTGCATTCGGAATGATGGATGTGAAAATTAAGATACAGGTAATCGAAAAAGGGGGCTAAGAGGTTTATAATATTCAGTTTAGGTAGCCGTTGATTCAGTTGTAGGCTAAGGTAAGCATAGAGGCTAGATATACCTTTTCTGGATACATAAGTTTGGTTTTCTGGAGTTGATTCATATGGTTACGGCTATGTAGAGTAACTGTAATCTAGCTCCTTGAGGTAGATTTTTTGGAAACTTGATATAAAATAGAGGAAGCTTCCTCTGTATTGATATGATGTTCGCTATCTACCAAGTGAGAAACGATGGCGCTGGTAATCGGTTTGGTGACTCCATTTCCTAACTATGCTGGTACACGTTCACGAACACGCAAGGATAAAGCCCTCTGAGTACGGCTTATGTGAATAGCTACACAGGAGCAGTTGAATTAGTATACACATATGGAGGAGCCCATTATCGGTAACCCATCCTTGATTAGTTGTGTGAATACTGGTTTAGTTGGAGAAAGTATATGTAGTTTGGTGGCGTGAAACGTCCTTTCAACAGATCTTTCGAGTCGACGTGTTCAAATATCACCCGCTATGCCCCCTTTAAAGTCCAGTCTCAGATATGGGGCTTTTTTACTGACAGGGTCACAATTTCTTCTTTTTTTATTAATATTTTCTACCAGGTATTTTTTAACGAAATTATCTAGATAGCCATTATTTCGTAATGTGTTCTTAGGTATATCTATTTCGCTATCGACACTGTCCTCAGAACATAACAGCTAGATTCTGTGGCTGAGACATTTAACCGAGTTTATTTCGTATTGAAGAGGTGTGAAGCTTTGGAAATGGGTATACTGACCCGTCCATCCATTCTTTCTAAATATATTTCGTTTTATGGAACAGTCTATCCTTCTAGAAAGCAGGACATCAAGGAAACCTATACTGTCCCCTTTCTCCTCCTCGCTGGTAAGTTTAGTAACTGGTAAGAATTTCTGGTTAGCGTTTTTTTAGCCAGTTGGTTTTCTACGGGATGGGGTCGCTAACCCATGCCCAACTCTCCTCCTTTATCCGGGCTTGGGACCGGCAGTAGCCCTCGGAGGAGCTACAGGCGGAGTTACGTTTTATAACTGGGTGCACGTTACTGAAAAAGTCCAACATTTCTTGTTTGTCGACAATTTCGTCACATACGATTAGTGTGTCATCTATGTATCAACAGCAATAATTTAGCTTACTTGGGATGTCTTTTAACGATCCATTTCCTAGTTTCACCAGAAAAATATCGGGCCTAGAGGTGATCTCATTGCTACTCTTTCTACTAGTCTGTAAAATTCATGTCCATCAACATAAAGAGCATACACCACACAACTATCACGAATTCCCTGTACTGACACCATATTACCGCTTTTAAACACAGTATTGGTTGATGAAATCGTCTTAAAGTAATTATTTATTTTATAGATGACTATTGTTTAAATCCATGAATTCATTTGTGGCTGTGAATTAAGTAGATGAACCGAATAAATATTTCTGTATATTCCAATTTTTCATAAATACTATTATTTGTATAAACTATGAATATTATGTAATACTTCAAAATTAATAATTGATTATTACATTATTTTGATCGGAACTGTACATATCCCGTGAGCAGAAGTGTTATTTTCAAAAAAAATGGTGTTTTTAAATGCCGTTGATCATTGGTTTAACTACTGTATTATCCTAAGCTTAAAAGATTGATTCTCACACCAAACCGACCAAATGAATAATTTTTAAACTCCGATGTGGATGCTATAAAAGACAGTTG
Source organism: Schistosoma mansoni (assembly GCF_000237925.1). NCBI lineage: Eukaryota > Metazoa > Platyhelminthes > Trematoda > Strigeidida > Schistosomatidae > Schistosoma > Schistosoma mansoni. The sequence continues at coordinate 625,635 of NW_017386000.1, forward strand.
AAAAGTTTCAAAATGAAATGAAACAAGTTTCCACTATTCTCCAGTTTTCTTTGATTCTATAACTTAGGAGTAAAATATTGCTGAGTGTGAAATATTACCGAGAGCCATTGGAAGTGTCATTTTATTTGTCCAATTTAAAATAGCACTTTATGTCATTAGAGTGCTGACCACATATATATGTATCAACGAAATTTTTATATGTGTGTAAGTAGATATCTGTTCTATCTCTGTACTATAACACTAAATAAGGACCCGATTGAGAATGTAATTCATTTTATTGACCCTTTTGTAAAACCCCACTAGTTACCATTTCTCCAACTAATCAGGTGTCGAAATCGATATTAATAGCAGCTAGTGTTCTAAATGTTTGACTTATTTTTGATGAAAAATGAAATTTAATTCGCTTATTGATCTATTTCATATACTAGAGTGTATAACCAGTTCAACGAGAAAGTCCTTCATAACTTACTGAATATTATCAATTCATTTGCATTAAACATACATACTGTATTCAATCATGCACTTGTTTACAACCTAAAATAACGATGAATTAAGTATTCTAGTATCTACCTTGAAGTTGTGTTTTACCACACAAACTGACAGCAAAAGAAATGTTCTTGCGGACTTTTTTATTTTCAGCTAAACTTTGGATTGATTAGCAAGAGAGCTAAGGATTTTCAAAATGGAATGTAATATGCCACCGTCAATGAATGCGAATTATTCACATGGGGGAATAATTTGCTATTGACTTTCTATATATATTTATCTTGTTATCTATCTGATAATAGATTGTTAGTTCGTTGATTATGAATAAAGTGATTATCGTCATTTACATTTGAATAAACGTTGATTATTAAGTCTATAATTTACTGGTCTATAAACTTTTATAAATGTAGTTTTATGTCCAAGTACTTGCTATACAGAATTATTTCTTCAAGACGAATAAAGACGAAATAAATGCACTGTTTTTCATGTATAGTATAGTATTATCAGAGAGCTGACGTATATGTGCATGGTTTCATTTCCATGAAAAATGATAAAAGGACATAATTGTAAGACTTCTGAATAGAATTAAATTAGCTAAAGTAAGCCAAAGTGATTTTACTGAAATGTAGTGAAGATAGAGGGATATTTGGATACCATTAATAATGAACAACACAATTGTGCACACTTTTGTAATCACTCACTAAATCAATGGGAAATCTTCCATCATCTTGTTTTTTAGTTTCTCAAATATTTGCACTATCCTTAAATGTTCTAGCTTATTATCAACATTTCCTTCGAAATCAAGTCATATGTTAATCATTATCAACTATTTCATTTGCTGTACTGAAGAAGCCCAGTATTCTTCAAGTATGATACAACTTTTCAGAACCAACAGTTTATCATAAGTGTTTTAATGATGAATGAAAATATTACTGATTCATGAACATTATTCAATTTACTTTCACATGTCTTATTATTCAACACCTAAATCTTAAATGATTCTGATATTACAGTCGGATAACATATTGGTTGACAAAAAAAACTCACTTTTAATTACTGTCAACCAATGAAGATTTATCCACATAGCTGTGTATTACTTTATATTCCTTTTTTATTAAATACCTCTTGATAGTAGTTAGAGGTAAAGTTTTGAATACTCATTTAATTCTACTTCAGATTCATTGGATAATTGAATTTACAACCCGAATAACTGCCAACTTTCCGGACACAACAGCTGAGATTTAATCTAAGCATAATTATATCATAAAAGTAATATCATGATTTGCTATTTGTAATTTCTGTACAAAATAGTTCTTATTTTCATAATCTTTGAAAGAATAAAATTTATATTAACTAGGAATAATATATTTGTAAAATCTCAATGAATGAATTTGAAGTAAATCCAACGTTTCGCCTGGCAATTCCTTGAAAAAGCTCGGACCAGATATCCAAGTGAAACGTTGGATTTAATTCAAATTCATTCGCTGAAATTTTACAAATATATTGTTCCTATTTAATGTCTTACATCAACACTTGGCACCCAAATACTGTGAAACTATTCGCTCTAATTTAGACGAAAGTTCTTATATAAAATTTATATATTTCTCGGTTGTGATCTAGAAGTTTATATTCTATTGGAATAATATATAAAGTCAATATTTTCACAAATAAATTATCATTTTTTACAGTACATCCTTAATAAAAATATCTAAATAAGATTGTGGTGTGTACTCCTTATACGGACAGATATATGTAGTACGTAGTAGGTATTCAAAGTAGAATTCTTCCTGGTAGAACAGGAGAATGCAGAGAGGAAAAATAAAAGGCAGAAAGAAACCAGAGCGACAACAGGAATAAAAGGAAAGTGAAATTTGCAAAGGGAAACTCAAGGAAGATATAAACGCAGTGTATTCAATGTAATGTTTTCATACCTTACATATTCAGAGTGTAATTTTTCCCAGCTCAGTTGATTTTAGCCTATTAGCGTCTCATCTCTATGCTATCAATGTCTAAAGTTTTTACAGGATAGGGATTTCGAGGTGACAGAAATTCGAGGAAGCAGTTGTGCAGGGTCTCTTAAGAGAACAGATGTTGTTGTGAGTGGACAAGTCGAGGCGAAGATAAATGATTTGGGACAATTACTTGTTGTTGTTTACTTGTATCTGGAATTGATCAGTCTCTTGTTGGCATATGTGCATCCTGTGTGGACTGCCTCGATATAACCTTAATTCACAAGCGTTATAAACAAAGATGAATAGTAGGTAGCAGCGGAATCCAGGACGCGCGTTTCGTTCTATTTGTCACTGGACGCACCTGAATCTCAGAGTTGATGTTCACTGCTAGCCACTATCCATCTTTGATTTGGGACATTGTTTGTTTTTATTGTAACTGAGAGTTTATTCATTTTGAGGTGACCTTCGTAATGACCTTATATATAGACTGGACTTGTCTTTATGTGTGGTGGAGATTCGATTTACAGTTAATTGATATCTTTAATACGCTAGAAAACGCGATATATTTTCGTGACAGTTAAACTATCCTTGCGGACAGCTATCCTAACGGCTCGACTGAAAAACTTACTATGTCGATGTCAATTGGTTACACAGAACGCCCTTCACAAGGTTCAATGAGAAAGCGAGAAGATGATAATAATACCAACCTTCAACTGCCTCCATACATCTAACTCAAAAGTTTTATTGGTTGAATATATGAATGACGAGACCGTAATGTACCACAACTGGGAAAACGCAATATATATCCAAATAGAAAATTTAACGTACAAAATTGCGATAATAGTCTTATGACTAGATTGCGATAACTTGAGAATAGAAGATGTGACGACAGTTTATTGGGTCAAACAAAAGCTTGCAATTAGGGCAATTCGAAAGCTGAATGTTAGTAACTATACATTAAGAAATTAATGTATAAATGTCTCGAAGTATGGCTTTAAAAATTTACCATTATTATTTGTCTCTCCAAAATAGTTTACTATATACAACTGGGTCTGTCAGAGACTTGTCATTTTCACAGATCAAAAAGTAAAAAAACAGAAGGATATTTTCACCTGTTCTTCATTTAAACGAAGATATATTCAACCAAAGGGAAGTGACATTTATTGGAAAAAAGGGATTTCAATTTCATATAATTTAGTCCTAATAAAATTAGTTGATCAAACAATATTCACCATTTGATTCATCTGTAAATTATAAGTGAAAAAACTCTCCATACCGAGTTTTGTCTTACAAGATTTTCTGTTTTAATGACCATTTAATTTAATGTATTCTGTAACCTTATGTCTCCCGCAATGTACTAAATGTAGTAAATTCACTGATCTTTTGATAAATTTTAAATGTTATTGATGACAAAGTTTCTCTGTCATAACTTGTTATTACGCTTTTACTACAACTAGTTGGTGGCAATTTAGTCTAACATCTTGACATTTTTTGTCACTCAATGGTTTGGTACTGTTATAAAGGTAGGATGCTTGTTATAACGCTAGGGTTTCTTGTTATAACAGTCCTTTCACTTTTTACACCTATGTCGGACATTAATTTAGTTTAGACGAATATCTACACTAGATTCCCACCCAGTGTCTATTCTACAGGACTTCAACACAACTCAGATCAAGAACACGAGATTAGCCTGACTATAACGTCAATATATTTCCACACCAAAACCCGACACAATTCAACAACAAGAACAGTTAATCAATAATAATGAAGATAGGGGAATATATAACACATATAACACCTGTCACACTATCTACATGTCTGACTCAGCAAAACAACAAATCATTGTCATTCTCGCCCATACATCAGGTGCACTCCTGTTGGTAATATCACGCACCCATCGTCCACTGTACTTAGTGGGTAACTGTCTCAAACTCGACATGGTTGAACTATACTGGTCACGGCTTTTCATTAGAGCTTACGAATCATCTCTCGAAATTAGTCGCAAGACAGTATATGACTAACTGCTATAGGAGGTTTGTAGAGATTTCTCTGAATTTCATAATTGACATCAGGGAATTATCTCAGTTAATAATCATGTACTCTCTGGTGATTCCTAAGATCTAATGAGAATCTGTGACCAGTATAGTTCAACCATGTTGAGTTTGAGACAGCTACCCACTAAGTACAGTGGAAGATGGGTGCATCATATTAACAATAAGAGTGTATCAAACCATTGAGTGACAAAAAATGTAATGATATTAGACTGATTTTCTGCTAATTTATTGTAGGGAAAGTGTGATTGTATATAAATTTGGATTTATTTGTTTCAAAAAAATTTAAACTGAGTTCAAAATGAAGTAATTAATCGCAAAAGTCAAGATTTACGTCTTGTATTATGTTTTTTGTACCTTATCAGAATGGAACTAGAAAACATATAAAGTAACAACAGTGTTGACGTTTTAGTAGGCCGTTGATCTAACTCCGATTTGGATGGACGTATGAATAGGCTATGAACATAAATCTTTTGTTTAATTCTTTATATTAATTAGGCTAAGCCTGTTTGTGCAACAACTGTGATAAGAAGCCTAATTCGGGTTGCATTGGATGAATTTATTTCAAGCACTTGTTTATGCAGACGGATATCCAGAATAAAAAGCGGGAATGCGAAGCGAAGGCAAGAGTACCATCTGGTTTTGATAAAGCGTGATTCAACATTTATAGACAGACAAGAATAAGTTATAGATACGTAATGAATAGGGTAAGCAATGTACACACATACACTCAAATAAAGACGGTCTAGGCTAGTAAGGAAATAATTGACAAGGTAAAAATGTGACTCAAGAGGAATGCATAAACTGATCTGTCTGGAAGCTAAAATAAATCCTATGAGTTTGACATAGTACTAGACATTGAAACTTACTTGTAATGAATACCTGCATCTTCAGAAAAGAGGTAATTAATGATGAGATGTACAAATGTATAGAATATCGTGTGGCATAGTGCAGGTTGCTCTGTCGTACTATAGTGAACAAGGAAACGAGTGGGGACAATCGAATGTACTTTGGCACAAAATTACAGAATATCCCACTAAAATCTGAGAACCATATAGCAAATAGTTAATTTGCACAATATCAATCAACTGTCTCAAACTTGGCTGTTTCTTTTGCAAATATCAGTCCATTGCTTCAGATTGAATTGTTCATGCATTTTCATACCAATTGCGTTTCGTTGCCGTCCTTTCCTTATCAATCTTCTACTGAGATACATTCTATGCCTAACCATCGTTATATACTATTTATGCGGATATAAGTAACCAACACCACAATACAACTCATAAAGTTATTGCAAAAGAGTCAAAGGAACACAGTCATGTTCGTGATAAAGCTAATATAAATGGGAGAAAGTAATCTGCAGAATTAATGGTCAATCAGTCTCATCAACAGAAGTGATATGTCAAATCGTAGCAACGGTATAAGACGGTTTGTTATATGAAGTATCAGCTCGACTTCTAGTCATAATATAAATGAGATAAATAGTTCAGTACACAAGATATGACCACCAGGCCCCCCAACTATGTTCAAGTACATTGAATGCACTAGAACTACCATCTGAATAGAAAACGACTATGAGAGAAGAGAACTTCCTCATAAATCTTGGTGAATCAGGCGAATAAAGAATTTTGATGTTTTCTACAACTCATAATGTGCAACTGTTGCAATAGCGTTCTCATTAGTAACCTGATGGGACATTCAAGACCTCTCTCCCTTTATTGATTCAGTTCTACACAAGTCATGCTATGAACTTCAATACAATTTTTCTTGCTTTGCATTCTGCTGAATGTAAAAGCACTATTCCTTGCAAACACACCTTTAACAAACTGAATGGACTAAATCTGACTTTAAATGTATCAACTATCATGACTGATTACGACAATCCAGCTTTATCAGCATTTCAACTAGTATATCCTAATCCAATACAACACGGTTGTTTATTTAGTCTGAACCTACGCACATGATCGAGACTTCAACAATCAGCAAACATTCAGCAAGGTTGAATGTCAGATGAGGATCTAGTTGTGCAGACTCCTCAGTTGCCAAGATTAGCATTTTATGGGTCTCAGCCAAATGGAGTCTTCATTCTAAGTAGGGAATTGAGTGAAAATCTAAATGTTACCAAATTATTTTGAAGACGTGTTGGTCGACGGGTTAGAAAGTTGTGGAAGCCACAGAAAACAGATTTCCTAAGTTGTCTTGTAGGATATACGATTTCACGCGATCAGTTTTCATAGACTTTTCGTTATACACTTAACGTGTGAAAAACAGACTGACTCTATAAACTGTACAACTCAAGTTGTCATTCTTACCTTTGGGCCAACAAAGTGTAGGTCATTCATTCGGTTAATCAACCATAGATTGTAGCTGACTGCCGCCTAATTAATTATCACACTTTATTTTCCATGTTATAGAAGGCTTAAAAATGAGCAAATACATGTTCACCCTACCTATTATTATTAGTAAGTAGTATAACTGAAAGAGCTAAATGTATTGAGGTAGTAAACATGATAAGATCTCGTTGTTAGCTTATGATTTGCCTTAATTTAGCTAACTTTAATATTACCACGCATTTATGTAGTCATTACATAACTTATATTAACGTGAGAGAGACCAAGTCATCATTATTTGTACACACTTTGCTTTCTTTAATGTTTAGTCCCCAAATGCCCTGATACGGCCGAGAGTGCAGATTTAGCTCTCTCATTCTCTCTCTCTCTCGAAACGCTCTCATATGGCCACGCGTATACAGCCACTGCCAGGGAAGTCCTACTCACTGCCTTCCCGTGGCGGGGCTGTTTCTCACGAAACTGAGAGGACGAAAAGCGAATATCCAACGCTTTAACTGGGTTAGTGGAAACGGAGGATCCACCTAGGGGATTTGGAAAACCTTGATTACAAAGCAGTGGTGTACATGGGCTCCAGGATCCGGATGGAAAAAATGGCGTATGAACCAATTGTTGGTGACCGGTCACCATGGGACTGCATCTACTAAAGTTGCTCCACTGCCTTGTGGATTAGACCTTTAAGTCAAAGGCTCGGGGTGTGGTCCCCTAAGAGAACCACCTACTTAACGTGCACCTACTTAGGTTCGACGTAACTTCAAGATAAGCAGTCACGGTTTTCCCTCTCAGACCATGTAACTTTACAGAGTACGTTTCAATATTGATGAAGCAAACATTTGCACCATACAAGCATATTTGAATGTTTCCACTTTAGTAAACAAACAGTGGATGAGTGAATCACATTTAACGACATATTTTGTTCATTTCGAAATTTCAGTCTTCACATTCTGCAAATTCTATATGGATAGAAGTGATTTCAACTGTAACAACACACATACGCACAGTATGCACATATACCAATTAGAGACTGACCAGTTGCAGTCCTAAAACATCAATGGGAAGATTCAAACAAACAATACTAAGTGAATTTAAACTTCACCCCATTGCACAAGCAAGTGGATATCAGGACTCAGTAGCTGAGTGGATAACGCATTGGCGTTTGAAGTGAAAGGTACTGGGTTCGAGTCCTAGAGTGAACATCAACTCTGAAATGCAGGAACATCCAGCTAATGAATACCAAGTAGGACGAAACGCGCATCCTGGATTCCACTACTAGCCACTATCCATCTTTGTAACAACTGTTGTTTCAATATTGATACATTTCACTAGTGACTTTGAACTAACATTCATTTTGTGAGTGACTTCATCTTATTCTGACTTATGTATGTTTTCCGTCGTTTTTGGCTGTTCTACTTATTTTTCTCTTTAACAATTTTTTTATGTGATCTCATCTGCTTTTTCATTTATTTACTCTGGATTCTTTTATATATTTTCTCACATTGTCGGAATGCAACGTATTGTTTACCAGAGTAGTTTTTTCTAATTTATAGTGACCTTTTCACATCTATAAATTGATTTCATGAATGTATAAATTGCAAATTTATTTAGAAGTGCTTATTACTATTTTACGTTCAGTTATTTGTTTTTTATCTAAATTCTTGTGTTTTTGGCTTCTGTTGACTTCTTTATCTACCTTTTGTTTTATTGAACAAGCTTATGTTTTTTTATGAAAATAACGTAATTTTCATTTTCTCTGACAAGATTGTTCCGATCAAACTAATTCAAGTTTGAAAAGTGAGTATTCTTTCTAACTTAATGTGATCGGTTAGCGTATGAGGCGTCTTAAATCGTTTGAATGCTTTAATGAGGATTATGCCTGTCAATCTCATCTGCTCTATGATAGAATAAAACATGATATAGTTTTACTGAACGTAATAAATCTTTTCTGCAATTCTGTTTGAAGAAACCGTTGACGCTCAAATTCATCACACTTTATATACTTTGGCTGTTGTGTGATTAGGATTGTTGTTTTATATTTCTTGACTAAGAATACTTTTTTACCCATCTCTTGATGTACTTTGAATGGGTTTGCAAAACACTGAAATTGTTAAGTTTACATTATTTTCTTTGTGCCCGACGGCTGAACTCTGATAAACCTGCTTAAGAATTAATATTTAAACATTCGTTACAATTGACCCTGGTAACTGCTATTTTTAATATTCTTCCCTAAAGAATTATTTTAATTCGAATTTGTTATAATTATTCATCGGTATTCTTCCAATGACAAACTTATAATGAACTTGAAAACGTCCTCGTTGTGTTGTTCAAATATATGGTGATCCATGCTGTATTTGCCTACACTGTTTCAATTATAGTTCCGTTTTAATAGAAGCAAAGGAAGAAGAACATTAGAGCTGACAAGCAGAAATACATGGAAAGAGCTAACAATGAAAGAGGAAACAGGTGAAAGGAAGGAAATATGAAATGATTTCATGACACGATGAAGAAAATGACAGGGAGATATCGTGAATTAGAGAGACAGATCAAAGAAAAAGAAGTCAAGCCAATCAGCGAGATTCGAGTGGCTTCTTACTTAGGTCAGCTCCATTGTATCCACTGGATATAGAATCAGCACACAAACCTTCATATAGATGTTAATAACGATCGAAGACATCAGGTTGGGTATCAGATAAACGTAGAGTTGGAAAGCAGCAGAATCTAGCAATTCATCAGCAGAAACACTAAAGTCAAACATCAATAAGATCTAGAAGTAACTGAAAATATGCTTCCCACTCTACTAAAGATTTGAGAGGAGGAACAAGTGACGACAGACTGGAAAGAATGAGATCTCATCAAGATAGCAAATAAAGGAGATCCGAGCAAATGTGAGAACTACAGAGGCATCGTACTGCTGTCAGTACCAGGAAAAGTTTTCAACAGTGTGTTACTAAGGCGGACAGATGACTCAGTAGACACATATCGTCGAGATCAACAGGCTGGATTGTGCTAGGATCGGCCGTGCACAGACGACACTACGGATGATCTTTGAACAATCAGTTGAATGGAACTCGACACAATACATCAACTTCCTTGATTATGAGAAAGCATTTGACATTGTATATGGGATAACTTAATGGAAACTTCTTCGACACTATGGAGCACATGAGGAAATCGTCGATATCATCCAGAATCCATACGACGGACTTCAGTGCAAATTTGTTTATAGAGGGCAGCTGACAGACACATCCTAAGTGAAAATATGAGTCAGACAACGCCGTTGCTCTCATCCATTCTCGTTCTCCTTGTGCTTGACTGTGTTCTGAAGACTTCCACATCTGACGGGAAGCACGGAATACAATGAACAGCTTGAATTCGACTAAACGATTCGGACTTCTCAGATGACCTGGCCCTTCTATCCCATACAAACGAATAAATGCGGGTCAAGACAATCAGTGTAGCAGAAGCGTCTACAATAGCGGGCTTCAACACAAGAGAAAACTCAAGATATTCAAAAACAACACAGAGAAAACCAACGCAATCACACTTGATGAAGAGGCTCTGGAAGGTGTATGAACGTACACGTATCTGGGTAGCGATCAGTTAGTTGTTGAACGCAAACAGATTTGAATCGATAAGAGATGATTAGATTTTTATAGTTGAATTCATGAGCGAATTGAAGCTAGACCACCATGAAAAACATGGAAGCACTGGGAGGCCGTTTCGTCCACGATCTCGCCTCGCGAGATATTTCCTAGAGTTCTAGTGAGAAGCAGTGACCAGTGAAGTTCAACCAGGTCTGTTGTGAGATAGTAACTCACTGAAATCATGGTTGGACGGTTGCTCAATTATGTGGATTGGTCGAAGTTAGACATTAACACCGTTCGATGCTGGCTCAGTGATCTAGAAGTTAAGCACTCGAGAGCGAGACTGATAGGTTCTAGGTTTGAAACTCGCGAGGCGGGATCGTGGATGCGCACTGCTGAGGAGCCCCACAATAGAACAAAACGGCCGTCCAGTGCTTCCACGTTTTCTACGGAGGTCTAGCTTCAATTGACTCATGAATTCAACTATAAAAATTACTGAAATCTCCACAAAACCCCTTCTGATGATTATTGGATTATTAATATTGTTAGTCTTTGAAAATCAGTTTGCGTTGAAACTATTTTCAACCTTGAATCAAATGAAAATGGAATATCAAAATAACTGAATAATAGTTGAGTTACATATGCAGTCTTTCAGAATACAATTTACGGACTATCGTAAAGTATGTAAATTATATCGCTGTGACTGTTCGACTGAATTACTATTATGTCTGGATAGACAGAGAATAAAAAGACGTATAAGTGATGAGTGGCATCGTCAACATATATGTTTGTATAATTTAACCAACATTTTTACTAACAAGATATAAGAAATACCCAAATAGTAATAATCAATTCTGATATTCGTTAAATCATATAAACAAATCTCTATATTCATATGAAAACAATGAAACCTATTTATGAAAACATGTTTTCATCACTTTTTTGTTATCAACTCTATCTAATAACAAACGAAACTGATGAACAGATATGAAACAACTTTTGAACGACAAAATACTCTATGAATGCTTTCTTTAAACTTTGAGTGAAGAATAGGACAAAACGCGCGTCCTGGATTCCACTGCTAGCCACTATCCATCTTTGCTTACAATGCTTGTGAATTAAGACTATATGGAGGCGATACGCACAGTATGTACATATACCAATTAGAGACTGACCAGTCCTAAACGTCAATGGGAAGATTCAAACAAACGATACCAGGTGAATTAAAACTTCACCCCATTGCACAAGCAAGTGGCTATCAGGACTCAGTAGCTGAGTGGATAACGCATTGGCGTTTGAAGTGAAAGGTACTGGGTTCGAGTCCTAGAGTGAACATCAACTCTGAAATGCAGGCACATTCAGCTGACGACTCCCGAATAGGACGAAACGCACTTCCTGTATTCCCTTGCTAGCCATTATCCATCTTTGCTTATAACCCTATTTTTCTTTTCATTTTTTTCTCTAAGAGAATAAGATCAATACTTAAATCCAAATGAAACTGTAGTTTATCAGCTCAAGTTATATTACATTAAAATCCGATTCTTTTAATCTTGTTTTGTCAAAGTAACCTTAATCACAATCAATGTATATACAACACCAGCCTTAAATTGTTAGATAATTTCTATTCAGTTATTTGGTGGCATTTTCATTGAACTTCTATTTATATACCATTTAATTATTCATGACATTAAACAAAAGAAAATGATTCTTTTGAAAAAGTGATAATCATGTTTCATTTGTAGTTTGTAATGTAACGAATCCAATAAAAAAAGTATCAATGATCAAATGATATTTATATTTAAACTTGGTTTAGTTTACAATTTATGCTGACACATTTAATAAGATACTATTTAAAAATATATATATATTCTACTTTTGAGGTATTCAGTCACGTAAAGGGTGACTTGATATCAATGATAGTATTGAAGCTAATATTGTTCAATATAGATTAATAAGAAGATAATATGTGAATTACATTCATAAAAGCAAGTGATTCAGTGATAAAGCTCATATGTATTCTTATGTAACAATAGCATGATCAATGCTAATTAGCAATCATGAACTAACGTCCACAATTCTCCAATAATTAAAGACAGTTACTCTTATACAACATTGGAACTTTCCACTTAAACTAATTTTGATGATTTTCAAAAAAAAATGAGACAAAAATGATGATTCAAGTGTAGAGTAATCAACTGTTTATAATTTAATGCTTTATTGAGATTATTTCACTGATTCTGTATAAAATGTTATGTTTTGATTGAAAACTTTCCTTATCAACACTTTTTTAGATATTAGAGACAAACTGCTAATTGAATTTGGAAAATATGGTAAGTATTAAAATAATTTTAAAAAGTATATGCTAATTACTAATGAGTTAATACAATAATTTGCTTTTATATAATTGATTGATCACTGGGTGGTGGTCAATCTCATGTATGTCAGGCACGTATTAATGCAGATCGAATCCTATCGACCAAATTGCAATATGGTCACTAGTCTAGGATAGCTTAGTGGTTACGTCTCTGACTGTGAAGCTGGGTGACACGGGATAGAATCCTTCAGGGAGCATCAGTTCCCTCAAGAGAATAGATATACATTGCTGGCGAGTGTTGAGTAGCACGAAACTTAGGTTCAGTGGTTTCTTGTTGCCAACTCACGTTGTCAATCTTACCTTGGGGCCAACAAAATATAGGTCATTTACATGATGTATATGATCATTCGGTCAACCAATCATAGATTTTGGTCACCTACCTTATACCAACTATCGTAAAGATCCTGGCAACAATCATTTCCTAGTTTGAATAAGTGTACAGGCTATTATAATTCAGTTCTTCAGTATTTTATGTCGAAACTGTACCTTGACAATAGTATATTGGGAAGTAGTTTTTGCTGAATTCTCTTTATTTCTATTCAATGACAGAATTGGTTATGTTAATTGTGAAGAAGTCAACGGATATTTACTCATGGATCATTATTAAACGAACGTTATGAAATAGAATATACAACATCTAGTGAATCAAGTCAGATAAAGTTAGTTAGAATTCGTCACTTTAATTAAATTTCTACTTTTAACAAATCTTAAAAGATGAATGGTATCGTCAATATCGTAAATTTAGAAATTCAATGAAATGTCTCTCATTGTCATTTATTCTTATTCTTATTACTATTATTAGAAAACTACTTTGTTGTGAACTTGTTCTCAGTTTTATTTATTACTATAAAAATGTAAGGTTTATGGTGCTTTTATGATACACCATCAGAATATTTGTATGTGAAGATTGTATTCATATATATGCTCATTTACAAGTTGTGTTCAATGAAAGATTAATAAAATTAAGGACAGAAGGATTTGAACAATTGTTGGTTATTATACTCTTTATATGTACAAATATGTTGAATCTAGTAGAAGACCAATCAAAATAATGTTATATCATTCACAAAATAAATAACATTTTAGCAAATTACCATCCATAAAGAATTATTCTCGTCACATAATCATAAAACATTGAAGGATTAACAATAAATGTTTCAGTGTAAGCAAGGTAATGGTAAGCACTTTTTGATTACTTAATTTAATTCATTTAATATGTAATCCATTGATACTGAAAATGAGATTTATAGTGCATTAATTCTGTGGATATTTTTTATCATATCATGATAAGAGTTTTGGTAAGCTGTAACCAGTTAAATTTAATCCATGTCGGGTGCGAAATAGCTGTTCACTGCAGTCAATGCATCAGGTTTGAGCAATATCGTGAGTTGATTGAAGTGAGACATTTACAGCGTCGGATACTCGCTCAGTGGTTTTTAGGTTAAGCATTAAAGGTTCTGGACTGCATTCCTGCGTGTGATTTCATAAGTTCTCATTGGTTAGGATTCCTTTGATAGAACGGAATGGCCGAGAAGTGCTTCCAGGTTTCCAATGATGGTCTAGCTAGAATTATTTCGTGATTTAAAATTAAAACATTTTAATCAGTCACTAGATAACATAATATGTCATAATAAATAATAACTCATGGAGTCTAGATTCCAATATTTGGATCTATAATGATTCCTGAATTATATCTTTGAGAGTCTAACAGTTTCTTTAGAATAAACTCTGTTATTATTGTGAAATAAAATTATTTCTTTACAAGCTAAGTCATCGAATACAAATCCGATTATTGATTGAGATAATACTTTAGGATGAATTTCACGAAGTTGGATACAAAGCGGTGAAATGTGAAGTGTGTTCATCCTCAGACAGAGTAAATTATGATTAATAAAGTTGAGAAATAAATTATAGAATAACGATTCATTTGCTTTCTTGTCTGTTATCTTTGACCCAGTCTTTGAGTTCAAATAAAGCATCAATCAAGTGATCTTCAGTTTTGGTTGTTCTATTATCAGTTTTAATAAGAAATAAAAACTGTTTGGTCACTTAGTCATTAAATCGTAATTAGCATTGAATAATGTGTTAACAATGACAAAGTAAACTGAAGGTTTAATCAATGCAACTGTCAGAAAAGTATTCTGGAAACATTGTTATTTTAATTGAGTTGCATTGGTAGTTTAGATCTTCTCATTGATGTTTAAGACTGTAATTTATCAGTCTCTTTTGGCATATGTGCATCTTTAACTGACAAGTTGCGAATAGGATGAAATGTGCTTCTTGGATTACAATGTTAGCCTGCATTTATATGTGTTTGTTGTTTTAGTTTCATATTTTCTGAACAATGTAATATGATATACAGATAAATACTGAGATGTTTGGACTGCATGAATGAATGTCATCTTTTAAATGAAAATAAACAGAAACGGAATAACTTTAGTGATTAATAACATGAATGTGATCTTGACAATAATTTCCTAATTGTGAGTAGTTTTCCTTACGGGTACATGTCATTCGAAGAACTATTGGAAGCCTGTATTTTTATCAAATAACAGGAGAATCTTCATCAGTACACATTACTAAATCTACTAGGGAATTAACCAACTATCGTCTAGTTTTATTAAACACAAGCCGGCATCCAACGGTGTTAATGTCTAACCTTAACCAATCCACGAAATTGCGCGACCATCTTCCATTATACGGATGTAGATACCTGTCTCTACCCAACATGGATTAGCTCCACTGGTCGCTGCTTCTTACTAGAACTCCGAGAATTCCCCCACGACGCTTGTCACTAGTGAGCATGTGGTAATTATCAGTATGGGGTTGTGGAAATTTTTAACAGAGCACTGATAATTTTAATCCAACAGTCTATCAATTTACTGTTTAAAGAAGACGATTCGTTGTTAATTAAATTGCATTTTAAATATACATGAATTTATTGATAACTTATTAGTGAGTAATCTAACCTTAATACCTTTGAATGGTTTAGTTGTGCAGTCATAAATATATATACAAAAGGATTTGTGCTTATTGGGATATATCTAGAAACATATGTTAATTGTTAGATCTTTTTCTATTGCATATAATAAATATTATTGTGATACTTGCGTCATATTATTATAAATAGTAGGATACTTGTTATAACGCTAGGGTTTCTTGTTATAACAGTCCTTTCACTTTTTACACCTATGTCGGACATAAATTTAGTTTAGACGAATATCTACACTAGATTCCCACCCAGTGTCTATTCCACAGGACTTCAACACAACTCAGATCAAGAACACGAGATTAGCCTGACTATAACGTCAATATATTTCCACACCAAAACCCGACACAATTCAACAACAAGAACAGTTAATCAATAATAATGAAGATAGGGGAATATATAACACATATAACACCTGTCACACTATCTACATGTCTGACTCAGCAAAACAACCAATCATTATCATTCTCGTCCACACATCACATATAAAGTGATAGAAATAGCTCACTAGATTGCCAAAGTTTCAACAAAGATATGATTTCATTCATGTGCAAACCTATTTTATGAAACGATATTAAAAGCAAAGTTATTATAAGTATATTATTGCTCAAAACCCATATTAAAATGTAATGATCAGTTTAAAAGTTCGATTACCATCGAATAAAGAATAAAATACACAGGCCGTTTGACCTGCTGTTGTCATTACACAAATCAGTACAACTAAAAAGAATCTAGCAATAGTGTACAGGGAATAAATTATATACTTACAACAATGTTTATTTTAAAAGAAGGTTTTTATAAACCTTTAATTCATAAACTCAAAACAATAAAATCGACTCGATAATGTCTCGTTTTTAGGATAAAATACTCTTTATGCGAACGGCACTCCGCAGGAATGACTGTTTCTGACAACCTAGATGAAAAGATTCAAATTTTACATTATGTTCTAATCGTAGATCGAAATTCAGTGATTACCACTACTCAAAATAATTTGGTTTATGATAAATTACAACTGATATGGTTTTATTGTTTTCCGATTTCGATGCATCTATGGTTTTCCTTACTTTGATACTTTCTTCTGGAAATGCATAATATCGAATTATCTGAAACTAAACAACAATAAAAATAGTCATTATACCTATTCGATAAATATCAAGGATATGATGATTTGAGACGATTTACAAAACGAGTTAACGTCATCAGAGATATCACTTAAATTCATATGACACCAAATAAATGTTATGTAAAGCTTAAGAATGATAAGTTTGTTTTAAATTATGAATATCTATCTTTTATCTATGAATTTTTAAATTACATTTTTAGTTAATCCTAAAGAAAATTAGTGGTCACGTATTCCAACGACTTATTTTACATTACTTACTTGCTTACGCCTGTTACCCCCGATGCAGCATAAGCCGCCGACCAGAATTCTCCAACCAACTCTGTCCTGGGCCTTCCTTTCTACTTCTATCCAATTTTTGTTCATTCTTCTCATGTCTGTCTACATTTCTCGGCGTAATGTGTTTTTTGGTCTTCCTCTTTTCCTTTGGCCTTCAGGATTCCATGTGAGGGCTTGTCTTGTGACGCAGTTGTGTGATTTCCTCAATGTGTGTCCTATCCACTCGGCTTTATAATAATAAAGCCGAGTTCCTTATTTTACACTGCCCAGGTAAAAGAAGACATCTAGTCATGACAAGTTTATGATTGAATAATAAACGATTATTAGAAATTATCTCTTGTTTTCAAAAAGTAACACATTTTACATGAGATAAACTTGAAATATTTAGAGTAAAGATAGGTGGCATCAACTTTTCCTTCAACTGATATCAAGTTAAGGTTAACGCAAGCATTAGGCTATTCAAGAATAATATTAGCTGTCATCTTGAAACTCTTTTTCTTCAGTAGTAATCTATGTTTCGTCAATTAAGATAAAGTATTTCTGCATATTGAAAGAAATTGTTTATATATGGTATTTTATTATTAGGTGTAAACAGTAGAGTAAAGTTACTTATATTATGCTGTGTATGCATATGGACTTTACTTATCGTTTCCAAACTCATTATTCATAACCAACCTGAATTAATGCAAAAAATGGAAGTTCCAAAATTATTTGTTGATGATGATTCACGCAATCTACCATTGATATTTATTGGAGGTCATCAAAGTTCAGGTAAGTAATTTTATTACATTACAAATTATTTTTTTGTGAATGGTAGTACCATACAAATCACCTTTATTGGTGTGGTGAATTTAGATGACCACTATTTCTAGTGTGACATTATATCAATAAGTCATTCATTTATAAGTAGTGTTATTACACTTACTAAATGAGTATTGTATTCCACAATAAACCTAGTAATTTACACCCTACCTTTAAGAAAGAAACACTAATTGATAATTTACAAAATATGAGGAATGATAGAGTATGCTTATAGTGCCAACACCTTTTATCCACCTAGATGTTTAGAAATGTGTTTATTATATGATTAGTTTTGGATCCATTCATTTAGTTTGATTGTAAATGGTGGTAAAACAATAGAAATCCACTACGTCTGACCTTAAGAAACTATATCAGTTAACTTACAAACATTTAAAACAATTCTAATTGTTTATTGAGCTCAAATTTTATGTAATGGACTTTGAGATACACATTTAAATACATGAGTAGCGATTACACTTCAGTTAGTGTCTGGCCAACGGATCCGAAGTATTTTGCGTAGACAACTGTTAAGAAACAGCTGTTTCTTCTAAATGATGGCCTTTGTAGTTCTCCAAGTTTCCTCCCCATACAGTAGAACTGTCTTGACATTTGTATTGAAAATTCTGGTCTTGGTGTCGGTTGACAATTGTTTTGAGTTCCGGATTTTCTTCGATTGTAGATATGCTGCTTTTAATTTGCTGATCCATGCCTTCATATCTGCATAAGATCCACCGTGTTCATCAATGGTGCTGCCCAGATATGTAAAGGTCTTTAAATCCTCCAAAACTTCTCTGTTATGTGTGATTCGATTGATGCATTTTTTGTTGTATCGGAGAGTCTTGCTTCTCTCTTTGTGTATATTGAGACTTACTGCTGCTGAGTCTGCTGCTACACTGGTCGTTTTCTCCTGCATTTGTTGTTGTGTGTGTTGGAAGAGCCAGATCATATGCGAAGTCTAAATCGTCCAGCTGCATCCTAGCTGTCCATTGTATCCCGTCCTTCTCCCCACATGTTGATGTCTTCATAATCCAGTCGATCATCAGGAGAAAGAGAAAGGGTGAGAGTAAGTAACCTTGCCTAACACCGGTCTTCACCTCGAACGAGTCTGTCAACTGTCCTCCATGAACGATCTTGCATTTCAATCCATCATAGGAATTCCGTATGATATTGACTATCTTCTCAGGCACGACGTAGTGTCGAAGAATCCTCCATAGTGTTGTCCTGTCCATGCTATCAAATGCTTTCTCGGAATCAATGAAGTTGATGTAGAGTGATGTTTCCCATTCAATTGATTGCTCCACAATGATCTGTAGAGTTGCGATTTGGTCTGTACACGATCGACCCTTACGGAATCCAGCCTATTGGTCTCGAAGCTGGGCGTCTACGGAGTCCTTCATTCTGTTTAACAATACTATGTTGAAAACGTTTCCTGGTATTGAAAGAAGAGTGATGCTCCTGTAGTTATCACACTTTCTGAGATCGCCATTCATTGGTATTTTGATCAGGTGTCCTTCTCTCCAGTCTGTTGGTACTTGTTCCTCATCTCAAATATTACTGAAGAGAATGTGGTGTATCTTTGCACTTATTGCCACATCTGCTTTCAGTGCCTCTGCTGGAATGTTGTTTAGTCCCGCTGCTTTGACGCTCTTGATTTGTCTGATGGCCATGCTGTCCTCTTCAATTGTTGGTGAGCCAACATCGATTAGGAGGTCCATGGGTACTACTTCGATGTTGGGTGGGTTCAGTGGAGCTGGTCGATTCAAGAGTTCTTTGAAGTGTTCTACCCACCTGTTTCTCTGTTCTTCAATGTTGGTGAGTATTCTGCCTTCCTTGCTTTTCACTGCTCGTACTGGCTTACGGTAATTTCCAGAGAGTTTCTTTGTTGTATCATACAGTTGCCTCATGTTTCCTTCTCTTGCAGCCTTTTCCGTCGTCATTGCTAAATCTTCCACATATTTACATTTGTCGGTTCTGATGCTCTTCTTTACTTGCTTGTTTACTTCTGTGTATTCAGCTTGTGCCTTGACTTTTTCTGTTCTTGTTTGGCTGGTATTGAGTGCTGACTTCTTGTTCCTCCTTTCTTCAATCTTATCTAGTGTACCCATTCCTTGTGGTGGTGATCTTTGTGGCCCAGAACCTCCTGACATGCTGAAGTGATTGCCTCTTTTATCTCTTTCCAGTTGCTCTCCATAGTAGTTGCCCCTCCATTCAGTAGATCATGAAAGGCCTGGAACGTATTGTTGAAGGCTATTCTGAATTTCTCAGTATCCCGAGGAAAAGCCGTATTAAATTTTAGTGATATTGTCCGCCCTGTTGTCCAGTGCTTCTTAAGTTTTAATTTCATCTTGGCGACCAGCAAGTGGTGATCTGATGCTATATCAGCTCCTCTCCTGGTCTTCACATCCTCCATCGTCCCATTGATTTTTTTGTTGATGCAGATATGGTCCATATAGTTCTGTGTAGTGTGATCCAGTGAAGTCCATATGGCTTTGAATATGTGTTTGTGTGGGAATATATTGCCACCTATCAACAGTTCATTGAAGGCACATAGGTTTGCAAAACTCACCATTTTCGTTCCTTTCTTCCAGTCCATGTCGTCCCATGATGTCTTTGTATCCAGTGTTGTCCATTCCAACTTTGGCATTTAAATCTCCCATTAGAATGGTCAAGTCCTTGGTTGGGCATTTCTCAACGATTGACTGCAGCCTATCATGGAATCGATCATTAACGTCTTCATTGTAATCGTTGATAGGCGCATAACATTGGATCACGTTCATTGTAATGTCCTATTTCTTTGTTTTGAAAGAAGCTTTGATGATCCTTGGTCCATGAGATTCCCATCCTAATAAGTGCTGTTTGTGCTTGTTTGGACAGCATCAATGCAACTCCTTGTGTATGTGGAGGATTTTCTTCTTCATGTCCAGAGTATAACGGAAGCTCCCTTGAAGGTAGTCTTTGTTGTCCAACTTGCGTCCAATGTGTTTCACTGATTCCAAGCAGATCCAGGTTATATCTTTTCATTTCCGCAGCAATTTGGAAGACTCTTACTGTCTCCCACATTGTAGGAGCATTCCATGTACGTAAATTAATTTACCGATTACATCGATATACTTTTTTGATTGATGTCAATGTAAACGGTACTCCATTAAATGCTATTTTTCTTTCTATTACGGATGTAGTTAGTCTTTTTGCCTTCTGATATTTATTTGTTGTATTATATATTTGATTGTATGAGTTCTTTGAAACATTTTGTTGACTGTATTGTATAGTGCAATAACTATTTTTATGTTGAATTTTTGAATGGCATTATAAACGCAACCAAATGATCACGTGATTTTTTTCCTTTTTGATGAGAATACGCGTTGTGAAAACAACCAATTAAACTAACACGGAGAAAGGAAAAATCAGTTAAATTTCAAGTTTACTGTTATTCTGTGTTGGATACGCTCAAATCAGAGTTCTTTGAATTCTAGCGTTTAACTGTTTCTATTAAGACATATCCATTAGTGAGTCATTTTAAATAAGGGAATTAGTATTATCAAAGGCAAAATGACAAAGCGAGGCGAATTCCGTGTTTTTGTTTGTCTTAACGGCATATGCTTTATCATAAAAATTTCACTACTGGTCGACGAAATCAGTACCTCAATGCTATAGTTAAAAACAAATCAATAACCTACATTTTGTATTATTTGTTATTATTATTATTAGCCGTATTCAATATTATATTTTTGGTACAATATGGAGTTCTCAGCACGAAGTATTTTAATAAGTTGTAGTGGCGTGCTTCGTTAATCGATCGTCTCGATAACCGTTATTATATCAATCTGAACGGTGTATAATATCAGAAGACAAGGGGAAGCGGCAACTACATTTTTATTGACAAATAACGTAGGCTAGAAGGCAGTGAGCACATGAGCAAATGTTAGCGAGCGAAGTAAAAAATGACGTGCATGGGAGATGGCTGGTAAGCCAACTCAATTTAAGCAAGCGTTAATCAGCATTTATAGTCGGACAAAAATGAGTGACAGACATATGATGAATAAGATACGAAATGTGCATACACATGCGCTCATATAAAACGGTAGTCAAGGTTAATAAGCGAATAATTAACAAGACCAAAATATGACTCATAATGTATAGGAGAATTGGCTTGGCCAGCAACTAGAATAAAGTATATGGGCTTAACATATAAACTGATACTACAAAGTTTCCATCTCTTACTTCTTGGTCGATCCTGACGACAAATATTGAGTGATTGCCAGCTAGAAGTTAGCAGTCCAGGAATCGAGATTGAGTATCTTGGCCAGACAATTATGTATATAGGGTGCATAGCACTGGGTAACCTACATTTTGATCCCCTCCTGCTTCGTTTTGAATGATGCTTTGATGATTCTGGATCCATGGCATTTCCATCCTATAAGTGCTTTTTCAGACATCATCAATGCAAATCTTTGCGTATACGGAGCATTTTCTTTTTTTATGACCAGAGTACAACTGCACCTCTATCGACTCTAATCTTTTCTGTCCAGTCTGGTTCCAATGTGTTTCAGATGTTTCAAGCACCATCAGGTTGTATCTCCTCATTTGCATAGCTATTTGAATGGTCCTTCATGTGTCCCATATTAAGCCAAAGTTCCATGTAGGTACATTAATTGTTGCCCTAGTTTTTAGAATAGACATAGCCCTCTTGATTTCCAAAGAATCTCATCTATTACAGTAAAGCATCCTAGTTCTTCTGAATGTAGATCTTTAAACTTCCAAAGGGGAGTTGGAATAGCTAAAATGATTTTTTCTAGTTGTAGTTTTTTTTGCATGATTTTTTTCTAAGGGATAAAATTATTTATTACATACCCAACCCTGTACCTTTATCCGTATTAAATCCTTGTTAGAATATCATCTATCATCATTTGTATATGAACTTTTAAGGTAATCAAGAATAAGTATTTTCTCTTTCTAGCTAGTAAATATCTATTATTATTTCTTTCTCCGAAATTGATTTCACAATATTAACTTTATGTAAAATAGCTTACATGAAAATTTTGTTTACATAATAATATTATCAGAAGGGGTTTTTTGTGGAGATTTAGTATTTTCATAGGTTGAAAGCGTGAGTCAATTTAATCTAGACCACCAGGGTTCACTATAAAGAAATTCGAGTTGTTTTAATTATCATGCAAATTTCATACAACATAGCACAAGCAAATTATTGCAGGAAAAAACTATTTTTTAACAGTAGACAGTGATTATTTACAATCAACTTTTGAAGAAAATTTTTAAGAATTATGTCAATTTATAATGTTAGATTGTATTTTATCAACTTCACTCACCACAAAAAACGTCACTGAAATTCACAAAATGTTTAAAAACGGTTGCCTGAATCTTACATACATACATACTTACACCAGGTGGAGTTTCTTCTCATGACACTGGTCATTAATCCTCATTCCTATCTGATCTGCATTCAGTCAGTTATTTTGTTTCATTGGTTACATGACAACAATATTATTTCACTTTTAAATAATTTTGTTTCCATGCTCTTAGTTTTATTCTAGAATATTCTTATAGTCAACCTATAAAGATTCACATCATTTAGCATATAAATAACTCTTATGGTTCTTCTATACTTATTTCTCTTCGCATCGATCTACACTGACGAGAACGTTTCCGATATTATGGCATAAAGTATGTAAGGTGATTTTGAACGATTAATGCTATTATGCTTAGGTGGCAAGGAATCGATGAGAAACCGCGAAATATAAGTTCATATTATTCTGTTACGTCAGTGGTTCTTTTTTAGTCAAACTGAACATATATCATTGATATCATTGAACCGTTTCTAATATTTCTTCTTGCATGTTTATATTATCGCTTATTCTTTCCAACTTAATTATTAGGTACCGGATTATTACGTATTCTACTGGATGTTCATCCGATGGTTCGTTGTGGTCCAGAACCAATAGTTACAAGAGAAATCTTAGCACTTAGACGAAGGAATATACAAAAACATGGTTGGCTTTCACAATCTGGTATCACAGAAAATTTACTTGATAAAGCTGTTTCTGGTTTCATTGTATCAATACTGAAGGATATGGGACCACCTGCTGATAGATTATGTCATAAAGATCCTTCATCTTACATATATCTAAGGGATTTAGGTGAATTATTTCCGAAAGCTAAGTTTATTCATGCAGTACGTGATGGGAGAGGAGCTATAATGTCTACAATAGTGTACGTTTAATCACTTGTGTATACGTAACATATATCCGTCATTACTTAAAAACATGAAAACTTAGACACGTAAACATAAAATATTCCCGAAAGTTATCAACGCTCATGTTGAATTGATTATAAATAAACAGGTTTCATAAGCCATCTGAGGGAAAGCATGGTATACAATTGACAGCTCGGAATCAATTAGAAAATTTAGACTTCGCAGATGATCTGACGATTCTATCCCATACACACGAACAAATGCAGATGAAGACAACTAATGTAGAAGCAGCCTTTGCAACAGTAGGCCTCAACATACACAAGGGGAAGAACGAGATTCCCAAATACAACACGATGAACACCAACCTAGTCACACTTGATGAAGAACAATCCATTAAATGCACTACTTGCACATCTTCCTTGAATTATCGCTTACAAAAAACATCACTCTTTCATTATCTCGATTGTTTTCTGTTCTCACATTTTCATTTTTCTCCGGTAAGAATTCTACTTCCAACGTCTGACACCTACTACTTATATCTGTCCGTCTAAGTACCGTAAGCCAAATTACCACTATAAAATCGCTTGCTTGTTCTCAACTATCTTACATTCTGTCATATGGTATAATTCATTGCCATATCTTCAATCACTACCTTACATACCAAAGTAGTGGACGAGATATCGAGTTATTTAAACTTGTGGCCACATTTCAACGTGATCCATAGAATTCAATCGACATTTATAAAGTATGGTAGTCGGTATTCAATATAATCCTTAAACTTTGTATACAGTTCGTCCTGATAACCGTCACTAGATAACGCCCCAGTGATATATTATTCAGAAGGCGAATACAAAGTGTTGATTACGTTTATAATTGCACCACGCACAGATCACCAAAATTACAGACACGCTAAGCAAGCATGAAAGAGTAGAGCTGAAAAGCATGCGGCAAGTGAGTGAGTGTGCGATTCAAATGAGCGAGTGAGTGAACAGGATTAAAATGCA
Organism: Schistosoma mansoni; assembly: GCF_000237925.1. Classification (NCBI taxonomy): domain Eukaryota; kingdom Metazoa; phylum Platyhelminthes; class Trematoda; order Strigeidida; family Schistosomatidae; genus Schistosoma; species Schistosoma mansoni. The sequence continues at coordinate 650,831 of NW_017386000.1, forward strand.
CATATATATACACAGTGAAATAAATGAATAATCGAATCAATTAAGCGACTAATAGTCAAGCTAGCCGAATGAACATATGTGAAGGAGGTAAGCAATGTTCAAACATACATATTCACACAAGTGCAAAAATATTAATGGTACAATGCTATAAATAAGCTGTTATTGTACAAATGACCGTCTGTTAAATAAGTTAACAAAACAGCTTAACAAAATTAAATGTGAACAAACTCAAATGTACGTGAGCTGCTATAAAGGACTTGACATCCATGACATTGTTCATTAAGCAATGATTAATATATTAGAAATTATATAAGCTTGAAACAGACAAGCGATGAAATTCAATATTACGGAACTAGATAATGCTGTGTTAAACCACTAAGAAGACAGAACTTTTGTGATAGTTACGACTGATGTCAATGTCAAACATGTAAATAATGATATATAATATGAACAAATTGACATTCACTATATGACTATTTAAATTTTTTCCGGTTCAGTATAAATATATTCTACAAATAGTACTTTTCTAACCAGGTTTTGAAAATATCGGCTTCATGAGTGTATCTTTTTGAAATGGATAACTGAAATAAGACAGTGGTATCAAACAATGTGTAATTCGATGAAATACATTACATTCAGAAATAGTAACGGCTACTTTTCACCAAGTAGAAAGTCGTGGTGGATTAAATGCAATTACATTTTAATTGTAATTCAAGTGTTAATATGCATGTGGTTCATCAAAATTTGTTGTTGAAGATTTATAATTCACAGTGAATCAGGTCATAATGTTCGTAGGGATTTGTTCTACTAAGGCAGTTCTCTACAGTGACTTAGTTGATAATGCCTTTTGTATGAGATTAATTCATCCAAGAATATAGTCTCTTGGTCACAAATATTTAGTTAAGAGGGGATGTTTCTTTAGAAATTTTTATATAACCAGTTTTTCATTAAGATTTCCAAGATGTAATCCTTGACTGGTCAATAATTCATCTGTCAATAAATAATGGAGACAAGTACATGTTATTATTATTATGATTATAAATTTACGTTATTTACTTTATTTCAGCCGTAATATCAATCCAACATATACTTCGGATGATATTCTTGGAGCACTTGATCAATGGAAATCCTTTACATCACAAATAATAAAAGACTGCCAACACATTGGAAGTCATCGATGTATGACTGTACGTTATGAATGTCTTGTCATAAACCCAAAGAGAGAGATTCGAAAAATCCTTAGTAAGATTCAATTTAACCATATGCTTATATGAATATTTTACAGATAACAACGCAAAAAGAAATTACTTTGATCCATTAGGAAAATGTGGAACAATTATGGATTTTTCTGACACAATATTCTTTATTTTAAGTCTCATAATGAGGGCTGATTTCGATACTACAATGACTTCTTTTCTAATATTTGATGCAATCTCAGTTTGGTAATTAATTCTTTGATAATGTTATTTAATCTAGCCAAAAGACTAGTTTCACCATAAAATGACAGTGATTACGAAATCTAGTAGCTTATATACTTTTAAGGTATTGGATCAGTACTGGAAAACACTTATTTGCTGAGTTATTCAAATGTTTCAGAATTTATTAAGCAATGAAGCTGAGAAGCTAATCTAACATAATCAGCTAATATCTTGATATAAATATAGAATTTAATGTTTTATTTCACTGTCAGAGAAAAGACTGTTATCTTTATCGAATGCTTCTACTTTTTTTTAGATTTTCTGGATATTCCATGGGATGATAAACTATTGAATCATGAACAATTTGTTAATAACCTTTCTATGATAAATAAGTAGGTTCATAATGATTCAAATTATGATCAAATAATTTCATTATTTAATGGTTGTTAAACATCTGAATATTGTTTTTCTATATTCATTTATATGTAGTCTATCGTTGAAAATCGGAGATCAAAAAACTTTACAAAGGTATTGGTAACCGTTTTTGCTGATGATGTCGTTCAGAAGAACGATGAAAGCTCCACGACCAAACCATCCAGCTCAAAAAACAAGACTTCGTCAGAACTCCATTCAATTCTTTATCAACAATGATCCATAGTGTCGCCATTCGGTCTGTGCACGATCGGTCCTTACGGAATCCGTCCTATTGATCTCGAAGTTGGGCATCTACTGCGTCTTTCATCCGGTTCAGCAACACTTTGTTGAAAACCTTTCCTGGTACTGACAGTAGTGTGATTCCTCTGTAGTCCTCACAGTTGCTCAGATCTTGTTTCTTTGGTAACTTGATGAAGTGTCCGTCTTTCCAGTCTGTCAGTAGCACTTGTCCCTTCTCCCAAATTTTAATGAATAGAACGTGTAGCATCTTTGCAGTTACTTCTATGTGTGACTTCAGTGCTTCATAAGTTTGTTGTCAGGCCGTGTTCCCTTTCGACACTTGATTTCTTCGATCGTAGGTCGAGCGACAGCAATAGGAGCGTCCGTGTGTTTTCTTTCGATGTTCGGTGAATTCAAAGTGTTCTAATCATCTGTTGCTCTCCTCTTGAATCTTAATGGTTGGCTTACATTCGTTGTCCTTGATCTGTCTTTCTGGCTCACTATATTTCCCTGCCACTTTCTTCATATATCTCTATAAATAACCACAAATAAGAAACATTTATTTTTACCCCCACAAAGCATCATCAAGTGTGATCATCAGCAAAAATTGAATTATTGCTTTAAGTAAAAGCTGTATTATAAAAAGCCTGTTCCCTACCATAGAATTTAACTTCTACACTCATCATTCAACTATCCCTTGTTATGTTGATAAAACAATTGGTATAATACATTCAATTGCTACACATCCATAGTAAGTAAAACCATACAGACTTCAAACTCTATAATCTGTTTCTGGGATCATGGATAAGCAACATCAGAATTGTCTTTTACTAATTATTATTCACTGATTACATGTTGAATAATATGTTCCACAAATCTTTCCAATATTTTTCACCAGTATCTGAAATGTTCCAATTATGAATAGAGGCGAGTAGTTGAGGCGTTTCATGTAATACTAAATTCTTCTGCCTTCAATAGGAAGGAAATCATCCAACCTAGACCGTTTATCTAAATAGCTACATTATTCAATTATCGCACCATCAATACATACACACGAATTCCAAATATGTTCCTTCACATTACAAAGTGTACAATTACAAACCCACTAGCATACACCCAAATACACACGGTGATATCGCAAACGGAATCACCTTGACCTAAAATGTCATAATTAGGCGCATTATGACTTGATCGAGATAAATATTCTACCTGTTCCTCTATACTACTTAATTCGGTTAATTATTTCTTTACTATGAAGAAGTGGCTTTGACTAAGTCACGAAGCGTCAGGAGTTCTAATTTCTACGCATTAGAGCATCACAAATATATCACTGTCTTATTACTAAATTTGCAGATACTTCTATGTGAAACTTCAGTTTCATCTGGCAAGTTGTCAGGTCGTGTCGCTTTCCCACTGTTGATTTGTCTGATGACCAACCTGATTTCTTCAATCGTTGGTGGGATGAAATCCACAGGAGTATCTGTGTGTGCTATTTCGATGTTCAGTGGATTCAATTCAGCTGGTCTATTCAAGAGTTCCTCAAAGTGTTTTGGTCACCCGTTATATATATATTTGAAATCGGGAGGTATTTTGAGTGTGTGGAATCAGTTAGAGAACGACTGAAAACCACAGAGCACTGCCAACTCCAGCCTAGTTAAGTTAAGCACTCTTTATGTACTCAAAAAAAACAGAAAATACATCTATTTTAGACATTCATATAAACAAGCTGCCCTACATATTCACATCACATTCTGATGGTTCATATAAGAAAACTTGAACTCTAAATAACTGAAATTAAACTAACGATCAAGCGACAATTCATGTTGACATATTTCACTGAATTGTCTGATAGATATTTTCTTTTTTTTACCTATCATTTCAGATATGAAGCTAGTTCAGTTCAATTTGTTAAGCCTGTACACAAAGAATCTTTAGATGCTTGGTCTAAAAATAATTCAATAATACCCAGAAATCTTATTGAAACTATGCATAAGAATAATAGTCTGTTAGCTCAACTTGGTTATAACAGTGAAAAAATTCCTCCAAATTATGAAGAAATATGTGAGGTTGATTTAAAATTGTAAATAAGAAAACTTAAGAGGAATACTTAATTACTATAAAGGAAATCTCCTTTTTTTGTTCATTTATTTAGTAATATCTGTAAATTATGCTTGTAACTATATAGATTTATTTTCAATGTGTTTTTTGACAATGATCATTGTGCAATAATTCTACATTATTTGTTAATGACATTCAAAGTCATAAAGTTCGGGAAATTGCAAATATCAGTCAATCACAATGTAGAACTTCGTTAGTACGTACACCAGTTTGAGTTGTCATGTCACATTAACACAGAGATGTAGTTGTCGATTCAAATCCCATAGTGATAGAGATAGTAAGAGTATAAGCAGTAATTGGAAAGATTAAGGTTTGAAGATGTTATTCAAGGAGTATAATCCAGTGAAATAAATTTGGAAAGAGAAAAAAGAAAGGGATATGTAGAATTCAGAAGATTGGAATTTGAGAGAACACAAAGAGTGGATGCATCTTCGCCACTGCAAACGATTTTAAGCCATGTCATTGCAAATGTTCCAAATTGATAAACGTTCTTTTTCTTTGCGAAATAAATTATTCAATTGAATTCAATTCAAAAGACAAAGTCATAATTAAAGTATATACTAGCAATGAAATGCGAAATGAGTACGTTTAAGACTATAGATTAAAATGTAAGACTGAAAATTTAACTGTAACTCCGGTGAATCTGAAGATGATCAGACGAATGCATACAATAAAATAACCATTCGTTTTTTTCTTAGTAGTACAACTTAATTTACGTGATAATCAGGTTTCAGTTCAACTGGAAATTGATTTTATTAGAATTAGCACCAGATGAAACCGCATACGCCGAAGTAGTGTTAAAATTCCGTTTGCACCTTGGTGTTCATTAGTGGAATAATAGAGTAGTGATATTCTTTTCAACGTTTACAAAATACGTCTACACTCCAATAAACTTACAATACCATCCTTTATATCAATATCCCATTCTATTAAAACTTACTTATCATTTACCTTTGAAGATCAAGCTCCTTTAGTTATGAAACATGAAATATAGCCCTGAACAAAACGTTAATAAATGATTTTTAGAGATTTTTTATCATTAATTCAGCCCTACCAGCCATTAATCACTGTTGAAACAGTGCAAGTGTTAACGTTTCCAAAGGTAGGAAAGAGCGAAATACGTTCATATATAGATGTATTGTATGGATTTATGGCTCCTACTAAAAATTCAGATATCTTATTGTTATATCCCCTGGCGAATTATGAATCATAAATCTGAGGACAAATGTAATACGCCTGTTCCTATTGGATAGTTGTTAAATAAGTGACTTAAGTATGAAATTTATTACATTTCAAAACACGAGATCATTTCTATAAAGGTTTCAAATAGTACGGGAAATAGCTTACGAAAAAATCGCTTTAAACTAATGAAATATTTTATTTTCAGGATTATAGAAACACATGAACTAGGCAAAACAAATCTGCCTGCCACATTCACGTAATATTTGTAAGTGTAGCGTTTAAAGTATACGTTTTTCGTGAAAATGTACCAAGCAATGATCGAAATATTTATCAGGAAAATAATGTAATCCAAATGACAGACTGATTCGGCCTAGAAGCAATGTCTAAAGCATCGAAAAGAGATGAGGATTCGATTATCAAGGATTAAAAATCATATCATATATATGGAAATTACATGGCAGTGGATTCTAATGTATCCATTCACTTATGACCGTGGTATAATTTTTGAATCTTGTAAAATGAAAATTTGACAAAATTTCATATACATTCATCGAAAAAAATAGTAACTTAAGCTAAACAAATCAGCGACTTCTTAGACGGGTGACACGTTTTGGCTTGCCTGCCAAAAACTTCCTCCCAACCTAAATGTTGAGGAGATAATATAGTGCACTGATGGCTTGATATACATAATACATGTTCCAAACAACTTAGTCGAAGAAGATTCAATCTCATCAACCGGTTTACATAATTGCCTAGTACACTGTATCAAACTTCAATATTGTTTCCTTGGTGGTCCCAACATACGTGAGCAATGCTTCAAAGACATCTACGAATACATTTTACATTTGAAAGCTATGTTCAACGATCGTCAGTTAAGACAATTAAGAAGAAATTGTCTTCACAAAAAAGTATACACCGTATTCGTTAACTAGTTAAATTTAACCATGATTTGCACATGGGCAGAAAACAACCAAACTACAAGAACTGGGTAGAAATAGTTCAAACATACTGAATTTTTAATTGCTTAGAATAATGTTTAGAGATAACAAAAACTTTAAATACATTGAACATAGGTCGTTAGATGAAAAGGAAGAACATTCAATAAAGAACAAATACAAATACAATAGGTTCTCACATTTTTCTTGATAAAACCTTTCAGAAATCAGTCTACGTACAAAAAAGGCCAAGAATAAAGCTGGTTTACAAAGAATGAACAGAATGCAATTAAAAATAGTCATTTGAAAATACTTAGTATTATGTCAAACTAAAATCTGAGGACGCAAAACTCTTTATTGAACAAATGTTATTTCATTGACGCAGAATGATCCGTTATAGGGCTGACGCCAGCAACGTTCTCAAGGCGAGTACGTGTACTCGATATAACATCGGTAGTATCCGCCACTATAATGCAAATACACGTAAAAATATTTTTTTATTTAAATCATCAAATTTCAAAGACTTGAAAGATAGGATAATAATCATAATATGGTATGCAGTGCCAATTAACGTAGATAATCTAAATTAGTTATCTGTATGTCAATAATATAGAACGATGTTAATCGATAGTAATTCATCTTGGTCAGTACGCAAAGTTATAAGTAATTTATATTGACTGTGAAGCTTTATTTGTAAACATCCAATATGAGTAACAGAATACTTACTTACGCCTTTTACCCCTCGTTGAGACGTATAGGCCACCCACCAGCATTCTCCATCCAACCCTGTCCCAACCAACCCTTTCCAGCTCTTCCCAGTTAACATTCATCCTTCTCATAACTGCTTCTATTTCCCGACGTAATGTGTTCTTTGGCCTTCTTCTTTTCCGTTTCCCTTCTGGATTCCAAGTTAGGGCTTGCCTCGTGATGCAGTTTGGTGATTTCCTTAATGTATGTCCTATCCACTTCCAACGTCTCTTCCTAATTTCCTCTTCAGCTGGAAGCTGGTTTGTCCTCTCCCATAAAACGCTGTTGTTTATAGTATTTTGTATAGACAACTGTTTATATATACTTCTACCTTCTTGATTGTGGATGTAGTAGTTCTCCACGTTTCAGTTCCGTACAGTAGGAATATCTTAACGTTCGTATTGAAGATTCTCACTTTGAAGTTAGTTGACAGTTGTTTTGAGTCCCATATGTTCTTCAATGGTAGGAATGCTGTCCTTGATTTGCCAATCCTCACCTTTACGTCTGCATCAGATCCTCCTAGTTTATCAATGATGTTTCCCAGGTACATGAAATACTCCACCTCTTTCAGAGTTTCTCCACCAAGTGTGTTCTCCGTGTCGTATTTGAGAATCTTGCTTTTTCTTTTGTGTATATTGAGACCTATTGATGCAGAAACTGCTGCTACATTTGTTGTCTTCGTCTGTATTTGTTCGTGTGTATGAGATAGGAGAGCTAAGTCATCTGCGAAGTCCGAATCGTCTAATTGATTTTGAGATGTCTATTGTATTCCGTGCATCCCCTCAGATGTCGAGGTCTTCATAATCCAGTCAATCACTAGAAGAAAGAGGAAAAGAGAGAGTAGACAAACTTGTCTGACTCCGGTCCTTACTGGAAATGCATCTGTCAGCTGTCCTCCATGCACGACCTTGCATTGTAGTCCATCGTATGAGTTCTGGATAATGTTGATAATCTTTTCAGGAACTCCATAGTGTCGAAGAAGTTTCCATAATGTTCTCCTGTCCACATTGTTGAACGCCTTCTCATAGTCGATGAAGTTGATGTATAGTGACGAATACCACTCAAATGATTGTTCAACGATGATCCGTAGCGTCGCAATTCGGTCTGTGCACGACCGATCCACGCGGAATCCAGCTTGTTGATCTTGGAGTTGGGTGTCTACTGCGTCTTTCATCCGGTTCAGCAACACTCTGTTGAAAACTTTTCCTGGTACCGACAACAGTTTGATGCCTATGTAATTCTCAACGTTTGCTCAGATCTCATTTCTTCGGTATCTTTATGGGGCGTCCTTCTTTCCAGTCTGTCACTAGCACTTGTTCCTTCTCCCAAATCTTCTTGAATAGAAAGTGAGGCATGTTTGCTGTTGCTTCAGTGTCCGACTTGAGTGCTTCAGCTGGCATATTGTCAGGTCATGGTACTTTCCCACTCTTGATTTGTCTGATGTCCATCTTGACTTCTTCGATCATTGATGGAGTGACAGATATAGGAAGGTCAGTGTGTGCTGATTCGACGCCCAGTGGATTCAATGAAGCTGGCCTATTCAGCAGTTCCTCGAAGTATTCTGCCCATCTTTTCTTGTCCTTGAATCTCCGTGATAGTCTTTCCTTCTTTGTCATTGACTGGTTTCTCTGGTTTACTATATCCCTCTGCCAGTTTCTTCGTTGTATCATATAGTTATCTCATATTCCTTTCTCTTGCAGCTTTTTCCGCCGTCGTTGCTAATTCTCCCATGTATTTTTGCTTGTCGGCTTTAATGTTTTTCTTCACTTCCCTGTTTGCTTCTGCGTAGTCTGCTTGCGCTTTGACTTTCTCTTCTCGTGTTCGGCTGTTGTTAATTGCTAGTTTCCTGTTCTTCCTTTCTTTAATCTTGTCCAGGGTTCCCATAGAGATCCATTCCTCGTGATGATGCTTCTTAGGACCAAGAACCTCCTGACACGTTGAAGTTAGTGCTTCTTTTATCCCTTTCCAGTTGTCCTCCATCGTAGTTTCTTGTTCATCCAGTAGATCCTGTAGAGCTTGGAACCTGTTGTTGAGAGTTATCGTGAATTCGTTGAGCTTATCAGTATCTCGAAGGAAGGCTGTATTGAACCTTTGTAGTGTTGTTTGTGCAGTTTTCCAGTTTTTCTTTAGCTTCAGTCCCATCTTGGCCACAACCAGGTGGTGATCTGATGCAAAGTCAGCTCCTCTCCTGGATCTCACATATTCCATTGTCCTTCGGAATTTTTCGTTGGTACAAATATAATCTATCTGGTTCTCTATGGTGTGGTTCGGTGAGAATCACGTGGCTTTATGTCTGTGTTTGTGGGGGAATATTCTGCCGCCTATAACCAATTTGTTGAATGCACATAGATTTGCAAATCTCTCCCCATCTTCATTTCTCTCTCCTAGTCCATGTCGTCCAATTATATCTTTATATCCTGTGTTGTCCATCCCGACTTTAGCATTTAGATCTCCCATCAGGATGGTGAGGTCCTTCCTTGAGCACTTAGATATGATTGATTGCAGCCTCGAGTAGAACTGATCTTTATCGTCGTCGTTGCTATCATTTGTGGGTGCATAACATTGGATAACTTTCATTGTGATCCCCTCCTTCTTTGTTTTGAATGATGCTTTGATAATTCTGGATCCATGAGATTCCCATCCTACAGGTGCATTTCGTGATTCTCTGGACAGCATTAGAGCAACTCCCTGAGTGTGTGGAGCATTTTCCCCTTCGTGACCGGAGTACAGCAGCATCTCTCCCGTATCTAGCCTTTGCTGACCAGCTTCTGTCCAATGAATTTCGCTGATTCCAAGTACTGTCAATTTGTATCTCCTCATTTCCATTGCTATTTGACTGGTCTTCCCGGTCTCCCACATTGTCCGGAAGTTCCATGTACCTATAAAAATTGTTGCTTTGGTTGCTAGAAGGGGCTTCTAGCTCTTCTAGAGTTACTGCCGGCTCCAAGCCCGGGTAAAGGAGGAAGGTAAGTCATGGGGTTAGCGACCCCATCCCGTAGAAAACTAACACACTAAAAATACGCTAAGCAGAAAAAATAATTCAAACCATTTAAACTCTGCCCTCCGAGTTAAAGGAAGAATTATGACGCCTCATGATGAAAGCCGAGTTCCTTCAGAAGTAACGAGGCCGGTTCCCCCCCCCTATATTAGCGTTTACAACGTTTTATAGGTTATCCCTACCATTCGTGCATGAATAAATCGTTAAGTCTAATTTCTAAAACTATGAAAGCTTGACCTCATTCAATAGCACTGTTGATCAACAGCATAAATTATGGACAGATTAGTGGTTGAATAAGACCAAAATATTTGTGTAACAAATATTGTCCTAGTTATTAAACAGATGAACGGTGTGGTTGTTTCACCGATCTAAGTTATGAGGTAAGGAAAGTGGTGGATGACGATATACAAATCCCAACTTACAATTTTTTGTAACAATGTCAACACTTTGTAATAACTGATGATATTTACGACGATAATGTTTTATTTGACTTTTTAATTTTTCACGTTCACCTGAACAAAGTAATGATTTCACTTCTAGTGGACATGTGTTTATATCATCTTCTTTTCTGGTCAAGTTACATGCATTGTTTACACTTTCCGCGCCTAGGCATTGAATCCAATCGAGTAATTGACGAGAATCTCGTAAAATACTTTCAATCACGTGATTAGAAAACAGCTGAAAATAATTACCCAAGAAAAACAATGAAGATATGCGAAAATAGTACGAAGTGATAAAAAACAAATCAGGATATAAGTGTGAAGTTAAGTGAAACACGAAAAGTCTAGTCGATTAAAGTGGCCAGCAATATGAAGCTCAACATTCATTAAAAAAACACGTTGGCATAGAATTTAGTAAAGATGTAAACAGATAGAAGCTAAGTATAACTTTAAATTAAAAATTCAAGAAACAGGGATACGTGGACAGTAGGTTGACGAAATCCGAATAAAGTGATGTATCTGATTTTTAGATTTTGCAACTAAGTGTTGGAAACTTGGGACATAATTATAGTGGCGTTTTGAAGCTGCCATGCTGTAAGGGATGCATGTGAAGCTGACTGAAGCAGAATGAATTTAAAAGAAAGTTTAACAATGCCAGACCAAGACTAGTCAGCAAAGTTATAAACTGTCGGTTTGATTAGAATAACATGTAAACCTAGTGATAAGTCTTCCAAATGATGAAAGTCAACTGTTTGAGACTCCAGTTTAGTGTAACAATCAATCAGATATGTTCCCATTATTCTCGTAGGACCTTCCACAATTGATTCCTCATTTGTTCTTCATTTTCCATCCAGTTCTTTTTCATTTAATTTAATATCATCTACATCTGTTCTCTATTTATTTCGTTATGAGGTTTAAAAATTGTAATCAATGTACTTTACAGTAACGTTCCTGAGATTGATACATCTCACTGTTTGTCAATGCATAGGGTTCATAAATTAGGCTGCAAACACTGATTATCACAGCATACAAAGAACTTGTTATATCCTAGTGAAGATTAAATTACGGGTACCTTCTGAGAATTATTAATAAACTAATACTACATATATTCCCATTGTATAATTGTTCAGTAACTAGATTTCTCTTATTATAAGCTTCATTTTGACCTATAGATTATTATTATTATACGATTTAATGTTCTTAAATTATGTTCAGTTTATTAATTACCGTCTCTCACGTCCACAGCCACTTTTTGGCTTGATCTTGTATAAATGTTATTTCCAATTTTATGGTGTGGTACGGTCTGTTCGGCTGGCATACAAACCAAGTATACTAGAAAGAAATGATTTGCATCGTGGAAGCTGTTATTGGCGTTCTGGACACAACTGGACGGGCTAGGAGAACTAAGGATCAATAAGGACACTAGGCTGCTTATACCGGTCGAACGTAATTGGTTTCGTACAGTACTAAGATTGAATCAGTCGTATTTCGATTGGCTAATAAATCACGTGATAACTAGTCGGGCTTAAAGTCACAACAGAACTAGTAAACAAGATGAAAACAGACGCATCAATTAAGGAACATTAATCTATTTTGAAAAATATCCGGTCCAAAAACTTCATTCAATAATACAACGTACATCATTTTGATTGCATAGGCTTTCCAATCTTCTAATAATACTAATAAGCAAATCAGTTGACTTGTCAATATTACCTGTGAAACAAAGAGATAGTAAACTTTTGGTCGGCAACAAATCATGAAAATCTACGGCAAATATTAAGTAATGAACAATGGAACTTTCAAAATAGGTTTAAATTGGTATTATAAATGAAATGTTCAGTAGAAACAGGAATCAAAGATACACTATCTTTAGAGAAAACTATACTTTCTTATATATAGTAGCTTTTAAAGAAAAGTTATTAACAACAGGGAAGTAATCGTTGAGATCTCAATGATCAATGTACTTCAAAGAGTAAAACTAAACTGCTTAAGCATTTCATTCGTTCATTAATTATTAGGCTTACAAAACAACAGACTGATCATTCCAATTGTACTAGTGGTTTCAGTGTTCATAATTATACATTCAGAACAGGAATCAAGAAGTTTACGTGTTCATGACTGAATGGTAGGTTTTCAACTAAATGGCCATCTGAAAATGTAGATACCTTTATAATATCACCACAATGAACACAGAAAGTGATAAATCAAATCGGCTTACTTGATAATACTTGTTGACTTTTAAAAGAACATTTTCCACATTGATTAACAAGAGACATACATAAATGATCCATTTTTCTTGCATAATAATGTAACCTTACGTGAGCATAATGAAGAGACTGAAATATTTTTGGAAGAAGATATAAAGTTACAAGCATTTCAAAGTGTTAAATTGAAATAATATTAACTTTTTATACAATGACACAAGGAAATGTAGAAGAGAAATAAAAGTACACTGAATAATGAATAACTAATAAATAAAGATTAAATCTAAATAATTATATACTCAATCAATTATATTTTTAGGACAATAGTAAAATAGATACGTAATGCTTGAACCCAAACTTAGTATCGTCCAAGCTCCAAAGCTTTTTATGGGCGCACTGTGATTTGATAACGAAAGGTTTCCATACTGAACGGTGTCACGACGATTTAGTAGACACAATCAGGGTAACAAACATCAATATTCGTTTGGTTGTGCAAAAGTCGAATCAACAAAGATTACTCAAGAGAAGAATGACTATCAATAGAGAATGTACAGTCAATAAGTCTACAAGATAAATCTTAGAATTATCATGGAAATAAATAAAAAGTGATGACGGGAAGGCGAAATTCAAATTACAAGAGCAATTTTCACTATCTCCAACTTGTACAAAGTATAAGCCTCCATACAAAACAGCAGGAAACAGAACTGAAAACCCTTTGTGAAAGGAAACATTGCCACATATTCACAGTACTACTGATAATAAAATTATTGGTTTGTTGAATACTTCTCCATAAATTTCGAACCTAGGCACTGAAAGGCGACTGCTCTAGCTGGTAACTTACAGCTTAAGGACAAGACTTTTACAGAGTACAATAGACCATTGAAGAGATAAGCTATTCATCAGTACAAAGCATAAAAGATAAATATTTCGACTAGGCAGAATCAAAAACAAACTCGGTCAAAATTAAATACTAAAATGAAAACAATCAAATGAATTGATAAATTGCATCATCATGGTTGACTAATAACTTACTTCTATAAATGTTTTCATATTATCCATTATGCCAGACTGATCAATTAAACCAATGTTATCAACATGTGAAGCTTTTACCTGATTACCAACTAATGATTGAGAATATGATATTGATGATAGTGATAATGATCCATGTTGTTCTACATTGTTCAGAACATCTAATAGAGAATCTTCATTAGACAGATTTAAAGTGATCAATTTCTTTAATTGTACAGTTGTACTATGCAATTCCGGCAGCAGTTTGTTCATGTTATGACATCGACTAGTAGTTTTATAAGTATTTGTTTTTAATAGAAAAAGTCTTTTTTAGAAATGGCAGTACACCAATTAATTAAGAGTTACAATGAAAAGTAATTTAAGCTAAGCAGTTGAATTTGATCAAAATTTTAAAAGAACGAAACTTTATTTTGATAAAGTAACTAAAAGAGGTCGCTAGAAACAGTATACGATGTGTTATTTAGCGAAAATAAACTTAAAACACTACATTACGTCCTTTAGTTTAATCAGACGTCACAACAAGGACTTGAAATAGTTGACATGCAGGTATATCATCAAAATACAATAGGAGACGTTCAAACACGGTCGCTCCACTTATTTTTGAACAGGTCCGCTATATATTTAACTAAACACTTCAAAAGACTATGGATACTTATGGTGACAAAATACCGTGAGGTGGAGATGACATAGGAAGAACTTGTTTCTAACTGCCTGAATTACAAATGGAATAATTTGCACCAAATATGTGTCCTCGAATGTTCCATAGTTCGTATTTAACTTCAGTAGATGAAATGATTACATACGTCGCATATAATTATTGGTAAATATTATTCAAATGGTCTATCAAAAGTCGAAATACGAGATTTTAATAGGGAAAGATCTACTTCATGCATGCTCAAATCTTTATATATATTTAGGCAGGACACGAATAAAAGATATACATATGAAGATTAACACTACTTATAATAAATATAGGATTTTTAGGGAAGTAAAAATGACACATTAGTCGTATCCTGTCTGATATATTAGTGTAAGTTCTTAAAGTTAGAATACGTTCATGTAAGTATTGTAAAGGGTTAATATACCCTTTTTGTCCGTCAAATAGCTTCCACTTAGTACTACAGAACAGATATCAAAGAGTGGTAAGATAAATAGACAGCGCGATCCCACTCAAAGCTCTGTCTGAATCTACATTATTTGGTGAAAATAAAAACGACACAGCAGTGGGAATATAAAGTTAGACTAATTTATTTCGTCTTGTTTGTTTGAATCCTCACATTGATGTTTAGGACTACAATTTACCAGTCTCTTATTGGCATATGTGTATCCTGTACGGATCGCCTCGATATTACCTTAATTCACAACCGTTATAATAAAAGATGGATGGTGGCTAGCAGTGAACATCAACTGTGGGATGCAGGCACATCAAGCTGACGAGCCCCAAATGGGACGAAACGCGCGTCCCGGGTGCCACTGTTAGCTACCATACATCTTTGCTCATAAAGTTAGATTACTTGGAATATACAAAAACTATCAACTTTGGTCCGTTGGAAGGGATTATCGAAGCAGACTTCAGGAGAAATGGTGTACACTTTTTAACGAAATTACTATTCACATCAAGTTGAAACATTTTAAGCTCCAAAACCCAACATGAAAAAAATAGTAAATAGATCCAAAATATCATAATTCAAAAAACTTGTTAAGTTCAGACAGATGGGCCTTAACTGAAGTACTTATTAAATACATCCAGCAATCATAGAGTCAATTTAAAATTATTATAAGATTGATTACGGTGATCTTATGTAAATTTTATTTAATCTGAAAAAAGATGAGACAACAACTACTCAAGATTGGTTCCGAAAGCACAAATCAACAGAATCAGTAGTTGACCATCAAAAAAAGAAGCACTAATCCATTATTGCCCCATTCCAAAAATTCCTACTAACTCACAAAATCACAATATTTATAAAATTTTCGATTCTGAAGATGGTAATTACTAATTATAAGTGTTACGGCAACAAAAAATAGGAGCATTATGTAACATGGATGAATTTATTCATCAATTTTCACGAACGCATGAACATATTGGTTATTGCTTTATCAAAAACTATTAGTTCATATTTCCTTTGTTGTCTTCTGTGGTATCGAAGAAATATGGTAGAACAGAATCGATGAACTCTTGTGTAAGATGCTTTCATCTATCGATCCATTATCAAACAATAAGCTTATCATTAAATATTTTATATGAAAATTTATTTAAGAAAGTCACGTTTACGTAAATTGGATAGTGTATTGTATGTATCAAGTACAGCTGGAATAATTACAGCAAACATGAGGATATAAAAACATATTAATGACTGCACTGTGGATTCGTAGAATCTGTTGATGGAATAAAAACAACTAGTGTAATCAGTTCTTAATTTAAAAGGTTAATAAATTACTACATTTCTTAACTTGAGGTATTAGCTTACATCCTGGAAATGATCAATATATATTTTAACAGTTCTGTATAAGACATACTTGCAACCATCATTGTGAAATGTAACGGCCAACTCCTCGTTATTTATTGATGAAACAGGATCATGAGTATTATCCATTGAAACAGAATCACATGAAACAGTATAATCTGCTAATTGGTCCAGAAGATTTTCGGTTGAATCATTCCTTGGTGTAGCAGGACAACGTAATAAAGAAGCTGTTATAGAACTACAGACTCTGTTTGGTTGATCTGCATTTACCTGGTCAAAGGATTCCAAATGACCTTCACAACCTCGACGTTGTTCCGGTTCCGATAATAATCTAATTTAAATTAATAAGAACTTACGAAAATACTAGATTTAAGATAATTTTCCTGCAACGAACTGAAACCTATGATAATTAGATAGTGGTTAGTCGTTCATCGCAAAAGTGTTAAATATTAATTCCAATCAATAAATAGATCTTTGACTGAAATCAATTCAAGATTAAAACCTATTTAACTGAAGTATGCCTAGAAAGATCACGAAGTGTTACAATATTATTATGTTATTTTCCAGTACAAATCAATTTATAACCTAGAGATTGACATAAGTATGGAGCTTAGAAAACTGCACACAAAGTAAAAAACGGCAAGTCATCGCTTCCTTCAAACTATTTCTCGTTGTTGGGCAGGATATATAGTTGACTTGTGTTGAAACTCGACTACAGTTAGACTACAGAACTAAAGAGCTAAGAGAAAACTAACATCATGGCTCGAGTGAGAAAGGTTACATCATGTGATAATGTAGATTCCCGGAAAAGTGATCTTTTAAAAATCGTAAATAAGTAACTAACATTTACTGAATGAGGATGTAAAAAACTGATAACCGCAAAAATAATCATGAAATCGAATATATATATGACAGGAATAATTAAGACTGGCTGTTGTTTGTTATTGAATCAAACACTTTCCACTGAACAATGAAGAAGTTGCTTAATGCTTTCATTAGCCAATAAATAAAATATATGAAAAATGCATTTCAACAATAAAACTCCCCTTTAAGATATTTAACATTAAAAAGTCAGTCACATTAAAATGCATCTATAGTGTCTGAATATGGTTCAGTTGTGTATTGAAGCAGAGACAGTGGACTTGAAACCGCGAAAAATTGAAAATAAAACACGAAAACCATTCAACTAAAGCTTTTACTCTGAAGTATTTATGATGTACTAAGTGGTAATTCTCATTCTAATGATCAAATAATAAGACAATGGGTCGAAAAGTAGTAATTTGTATTTTCCCAGGGTAATGCTACGGCCACCTTATTCTCATTTAGATAGACAAACTGAAATAATTTTGGATGGATGTACGAGAGTAGCAATAAAATAAAGTTGAAATGGTTAAAGTGTGGTGTATGCTACTTATGTCGTCAGACACAAGTAGTAGGTAACGCCAATTAAAAATTGATTGGCTGGCAGCGGAAGGCTAAGATCGAATCGAAGAGAACGAAAACAGAATATAATTGTACTAGCAATGAAGGAACGATGAAGATTGAGACAATTGATGGAGGATTTGCGAATGAAGTATTCAATGTATGGTTTCACAATTTACGAAAGAACTCTGTAATTTCGTGTTAGATAATACATTGGTTGTCCCCACTTGAGTTCATTACAATAGTAATAAAACAACAATTTCTTTTGGTAGTGTTACGTTCTATCAGATGGTTGGCTTCATTGCAAAGCATTGAGTGAAGTTTTGAACAACATCGTTATCTAATCGAGCTGCAAATCATTTTCATTACTTCATAACAATTTATCTAAGAGACATTGACGGAATCTGAATTCTAACAACTAATAGTGTCATAAACCCGCTTGAAAAAAAAATCTCGCCGGCGGACAATATATTAAAATTGGGAACTTCAGTAAACCCAAAATCACAGAATACGGAATGAGATATGCGATTAAGGATTTGTCGTAAGTGTTATATTCAAATTCACGGTGGGATAGGATAGTTGTATATATCATAGAGACAACAGGTGACAATTAATCTGAGATTAAAATACAATAAGACATATGGTTAAATGTGATTACATCACCAGCAAATAATTTGGACAGCCCTAGCTTGTACGAACCATCTATACGGACGCATTTTTAAGTAATATTCTTTTTCACATTAAAAAAACTGTAAATCACAAAACGTATTCCTTATGTTTTGAAGGTTTGCTGAGACCGTTGAAATACTGCAACCTGGATATAGTCAAATGATTGATAGACTAATGAAATGGGCAAATCATGTGTTTAACATCTACATTATTACGCTTTCTTGTCATCTTACAATGAAATATAAACCAGGAAAGGATAGTTTTTAGTATCCAAAACCCAGCTTGCTTTAAAAAAAATATTCAACGCCAAGTAGTGCATAATTATATCTAAAAAGAAAGTACTAAAAAAATAACAGTGAAATGCCTACCGAGCCGATGAATCATTAATTTGAACACTCCCAACATTCACCTTAGATGAGCAGGCTTTCAAACGTGCAACATCATTTTCTAAATCTCTAATTCTTTGATTCTTTCGAAGGACCTTAAATATAAATTAGTTGGATAACATGTTGTAATCACATGTGAGTTTTATAATAAAGAATAGATATGGTTAGAACACAATTACGATTATTTTATGTACATAACCTATATATATATATATATATATATATATATATATATATATAACGTGGATCGGCTAGGTCCGTTCTATACGTTTTTGGTAAATAATCCAACAATTAAGTGGTTAATTCAATCCATATGAACAGCGACGCGGGAACATGGTACAGAAAAATGACTATCAATCCGTTTAAAATAGGTCGGTTAGTCGACACTTTGAGCATCAACTGCTTAGTAAAAAGATTCATGACATAAAATCTAAAATAATTAACATGCTTCATATTTTATTAGACATTTTATGACTTTATAATTTACTTGCATCTTTATGATTGTATTTCGACAACAGGTTTATGATGAAACGAAACATCCTTAAGCCTAGAATTTCTGGATAATTATATTTGACTGCATGGTCAAGCCAAAGTACTCCTGAAACAGTATACTTCTAGGTTGTTAAACCTTTGGTTCACATTATCTTATCAAGATCTTTTATTTTAATAATATGTTATGACTAAACTCAAACTATTCCTAAGAAATTCAGTATTAAAGTATGTGTTGTGTTTATTCTTGAGTTGATACTTCATTTTATTCTTCCATCTTTCCTAAAGTAAGTATTATTAAATGTTTCATTCTTTCATTCAAACACGAACTATCGAATATAACCTGCTTGAAATACACTAGGATTTATTGTCTTGTAATATGCTGAATGGGATTACCTTTAAGGAGGGTAGAAGGCAATGTAAGATTAGTGCAAGCTAACTATATTACTAATGAGTAGTTGATGTTGAACTAGACAATTTTCTTGCTTCAAAGTACTTAACGAAAAAGTCCTGACTTTATCTAACATCGTGTGAGTGACACTGATAATAATTGCGCTGAAAAACAATATTACTAACTTTCTAATGAATTAACTTAAATATAGACAGAAAATAAGCTGGGTGGTTTCAGTGTACATTATCTCCCAGTAGCGTATTTACAATGGTAGGTAGCTTCAACTTGAAAGGACAGTGAGTGATACTAAGATGTGTATTCATTTATATCAGTATTAAAAAACACCACTAACCTAATGGACAGGAATTCGGAGTTACGCTTTCACATACCAAGTTTTGTGACATATATTGAACCACTTACTCACAAAACAGAACTTCGAACTGAGTTAACACAAACTAATAATTCTGAGCTCTATTGATCTTAGTGGAGTAGTTTGCATAACCGAATAGTACAGTCGGATATATCTATTATTACATTCAAGTGTCAAACAATGATAAACTTATCATACAGCTGCATAATTCACGTGTCGGGAAACATGCTGGTGGTCAAACGGATAATAAGCGACGTTATTGAAACATAACAACGGCGTTTTATGGGAGAGGACAAACCAGCTTCCAGCTGAAGAGGAAATTAGGAAGAGACGTTGGAAGTGGATAGGACATACATTAAGGAAATCACCAAACTGCATCACAAGGCAAGCCCTAACTTGGAATCCAGAAGGGAAACGGAAAAGAAGAAGGCCAAAGAACACATTACGTCGGGAAATAGAAGCAGTTATGAGAAGGATGAATGTTAACTGGGAAGAGCTGGAAAGGGTTGGTTGGGACAGGGTTGGATGGAGAATGCTGGTGGGTGGCCTATACGTCTCAACGAGGGGTAACAGGCGTAAGCAAAGTAAGTAAGCACAACACTACACTAGTAAGCTCAAAGTTTGAGTCAGTCAGTAGGTCATAGTTAACAAACAGCCTGAAAACGCGTCCACTACCTCAAGATGCCATATCAAGTCAGTACGATGAGATGAAATCAACACGATGAGTAGCAAGATTCGAGATGTTAGTAGTATCAATTATAGCAAAAAAGAGTAAACACAGGAGAATAATTTTCGAGGAGAATGAATTCGAGGAATAAAAAGTACTAAATCATATTGAAACTAAATATCTAGTAGATAAAGCGTGAATACATCGGCGGCACTGTGAAAGTTTCTTAATCGTGATGTATATCAGTCCGGCATCTTGGAAAGAATAGAATCAAAAACATGCTAACGCAGTTACTCCAAGTTTCATGAAGCCGTTTTCACCAAACAGATTTATACCTCTGCATATTCTATGTTTAGTAAGTGGAATTTTTGATGAACTCATAGTTTAAGGTAGACCCCTTTACCTCTCCATTATGCATAAGACATCAAAAAAACATGAGAACGGTCTCCAGGCATGCACCTTAATTGTCGTTGTTAGTAGGTTCACTAAGAATTTAAGCAACACCTGTTGAAGATCAACTAAAGTTTATCTATACAAAATAGTTTAAACATGGGAGATTTAATACACAGATACATATATAAACATACTTTTTGACGTAAATCCTTAAGTTCGTCAAGAGCACCACTTGCTCGTTCTTTATCTTGTTGGATGACACCACGAAGCCTCTCTACTTCTTTTAAGGCAGCTTCGAGTTTCCTACAAAGACAATCAATGTAGCCGAAAACAGTGTTTCAGTGTGTTTAATAAGCATGACTTCAACCATTATTGTGGCATTTCAGATGAAGTAACAAATATTTTAAGAAAATCTCATAAATGTGAAGATAGAAAACGTTCGACAAGATGTAAATATCAAAAACAAGCGACTATGTAACAAGCATAATGTTAACAACTGAGGACACTACAGTACAAATACGGGACGAAAAACAGTTTATTCTAGTTACTGTCAAACATACAAAGAGCTTGTACGTATTCAAAAATATAGCATATTTGCCGAAAATTCTATAATTCTGTGGAGTCCCATACTAAGACGTAACAGTTATTTATTACATTCTGGTACATGATAATAGCCTGTATAAAACCAATGTAAAATAAAAAACCATAAATTCAACAATCTCTAGAGCCCCCTAAATTGATAGGGAAGGGAATATGAGACAACTATATGATACAACGAAGAAACTGGCAGAGGGATATAGTAAACCAGAGAAACCAGTCAATGACAAAGAAGGAAAGACTATCACGGAGATTCAAGGACAGAAGAAAAGATGGGCAGAATACTTCGAGGAACTGCTGAATAGGCCAGCTTCATTGAATCCACTGGGCGTCGAAGCAGCACACACTGACCTTCCTATATCTGTCACTCCATCAATGATCGAAGAAGTCAAGATGGACATCAGACAAATCAAGAGTGGGAAAGTACCATGACCTGACAATATGCCAGCTGAAGCACTCAAGTCGGACACTGAAGCAACAGCAAACATGCCTCACTTTCTATTCAGGAAGATTTGGGAGAAGGAACAAGTGCTAATGACAGACTGGAAAGAAGGACGCCTCATAAAGATACCGAAGAAATGAGATCTGAGCAAACGTTGAGAATTACATAGGCATCAAACTGTTGTCGGTACCAGGAAAAGTTTTCAACAGAGTGTTGCTGAACCGGATGAAAGACGCAGTAGACACCCAACTCCAAGATCAACAAGCTGGATTCCGCGTGGATCGGTCGTGCACAGACCGAATTGCGACGCTACGGATCATCGTTGAACAATCATTTGAGTGGTATTCGTCACTATATACAACAGCTTACTTGACTATGGAGCGTTTGGAAGCGTGTATAACAGAACCTTATGGAACCTCCTCCGATACTATGTAGTGAATAGCTGAGAAAATTGCAACACCATAAGGAGTTCAAATGACAGACTACACTGCAGCATTGTTTATGGAGAACAATTGACAGATGCATTCCTAGTTAGAACCGGTGTAAAACTAGGCTGCTTAGTTTCTAAGTAAAGAAAAGTAAGTAAGTAAGTAAGTAAGTAAGTAAGTAAGTAAGTAAGTAAGTAAGTAAGTAAGTAAGTAAGTAAGTAAGTAAGTAAGTAAGTAAGTAAGTAAGTAAGTAAGTAAGTAAGTAAGTAAGTAAGTAAGTAAGTAATATACCGATACATCATAAATATATAAATACCTAGCATATGTCAAACGATCTATCAACATAAAATGTATTAAATCAAATATATTATATTAGATATTTAAATATGATACATTTGAAGTAATGGTTTTGATTGACAAAGTACTTTATGTATTATTATTTAATTAATCGTTGATGATAGGATAATGACAAATGAGCGTGTAGATTAACAATAAATAACTTACTGTGTACGACTAATCAGTTTATTTTTTATTTCGAATGCTGCAACTTTTAATTCATTATATTTACGAATATTTGGCGTAGGTTTACCAATATCACTGATTTGAATATTATTCTGAGGATCTACATTTACTTTATAAGATCCAATTTCGTTTGCAAAGCAATTTTTCAGTTTAATATCCTCTTCCCCGACAATATCATCATTTATCAACGACGAAGTATCAGGGATGTTTATAAACGACGTTTGTTCAATAACCAATTTCCCATTATCTCTTTCTGTTTGTGTTGAATGTGTTTCAAATTTATTACTCGCAGCTTCACTCGATCCCAAAGAGTTTTTGTATACATTAAAATTTGTACATAACTCTTTAATATCGTGTTTTAAGCAGATTGATTGTTTCATCAATGTACTTTCTACTAATTTCTTAATAAAATCATATTCTTGTTCGTATTCAGTAACTTTTGATTGAGCTTTGCAAAGATCTTCTTCAACTGCATTAATTTGTGTAACAATTGATTCATAATCTTCAATTGGTACATGTGACTTAATCGTATCAGCTAATTCTGTTTCTAAACTTTCAACTTGACTTTTAGATATTTTTAGTTTATCATTAAGTTCATTTATAGTAGTTCCAAGATTTTCATATTTCTGAACTGTATCACTTAGTGATTGTTGAATGATCAGATAGTTTTGTTCTAAATTTTCAAAGTTACATTGTTTCTCATTGAAAATACCAATAAACCAACCAATATAATCAGACAATGTACATAAATCTTCATTTTGAGGTGCTAATTCTTTGATCATATTTATAGCATTAATTTTATCTGCTTTTAATTGATCAATAGTTACTTTATAATTTGAGAAATCATTCTTGATTACTTTAATGCATTCATCAAGTGTTTCCGGAATTGGACAATTAGCTGAACCAAGTATTGCTTGAAACTCAGTGTTGAGAGAATTCGAATAATTTTTTTGATCATTTAATTTTATTATTACATCATCAACTAGTACTTTCAAGGCAACAGATTCATTGAAAAGTAATAAAGGAGCTAAATTATCGCATGCATATTGAACATCAGTTTTATATTCATTAATTTTCTCCAGTACTTGATGAAGTTCTTCTTTAAGTGAATTCATTTCATTTTCTAAAGATTGATAATCGTATAATGATACTGATTCACTTAGATATTTTTCCATTTTGCATAATTGATCATTTAAATTATTGATTGAATCTCGAGATTCAACAAGCTCTGATGTGACAGTGTCAACCAGATCAATAACATTTGCAGATTCACTTTCAGAGTTAACTACAGTTTGGAGACGTTTGATAATTGTATGGATAATTTCAAAATTAGACAGTTCAGCGTTTCCAATGTCAACATTTTGATTATGTGAGGGTGTTGAAAGTAAATTACGCAGACGACTGTATTGTTCCCTCAATTCATAATTTTTTTGTTGACATTGTGCTAGTACACTTGAAAGCTCTTCAGTCCGCTGATTTTCAAACACAACATACGGAGCCAATGATATGGAACTATCAGGTTCAGTATGAATAATTTCGCGAGAAATATGGTCACTTTGATTTAGTACTCCAGAAACCTTCATTTTATCGAGTAAATCTGTAATCACCTTCTGGAAAAATTAAGGAACACCAACAATTACGTAGCATAAGCAAGTTTCCATATAAAAAAATAAAACATACAAGTCATGTCACGCCTCACTTTACCTCACGGATTTCCGTCTCCGGCGGTAAGGCTCTTTGAAGAACGGAGCTAACACGTCAAAAATCCCCCACAAAAAGGCCTTGCGTGACCAGCCTCAAGCAGTTGTCCCTTGGACTTTTTGGTCACGCTCCCAGGTCTTTAGGACCAACATTAATCCAACTTCCTTTTCAGGTACCTCAAGAAATACCCTTCCACGGTGTGGGCAGCGGTGAACTGATATTAGCTCTCATACCCGTAACAGCACACGAGACCAAGTTGATGACAATCAAACATACGTCAAAATATTACAAAATACTGGTGCAAATGAGCATCGAGATAAACTATGATAGATTCTTTCAATCAAAAGAGTTGCCCACAATTTTATGAAAAATGTGAAAGAAAACTACAGCAGCACTGTTAGTAGTTTCTGTTCTGAGCCATGCCTGATAACATCTTAAGTCAATGAGCTGCAACGTCTCTCTGGCCCTAACCAAAGTTGTGATAATCTGACATATTTCAGTCTTGCAGATTTATTTCATACCAAAACACCATGTCCTAAACAGATCACCTCTCCATTTCTTCTAACTAGTTCCTGTGTCGAAAACTAATGCACGATGGTATTTGAAAGTGGTGACGTCATTGGAGTTATAGTCACTAAGAGTGAGTGTAGACACGGGCTTCTATCAGTCTTGTAAAAGTACTTGGTATTTAGAAGACAAAAAGCACATGGAATTTCAGTGGACAATGATTCCCAACTAATTAAGTGTAATTTGTATAACTTTAGTACCATCTCACGGTAAGACATCATCCACATATTCAAGACCGAATCTTTCTCCAAAAAAACAGATCCACACCACCACAACTACCTACTTCCATCAGAAGTGTTTACAGAATAATGTCAGAAAACTGTATGGAGGCCGATGATATTATACGGCCACCTAATGCTCATTAATCGACAATATGAAACAAAGGAAATTACGTGAGCCTAATTGCCAGAGTAATAATAAATCACACCTCTACAAAAACTTGTGAAACGATAAATCATTCCGAAATTCCAATGATGTCTTGATTATTTATCTTATCAAATCGTCGTAATACGAAGAGACTCAAATTCAATGTCAGTAGCCATATATCTTAAGAATGTACGACTAAGAGCAATAGGTCAACTAATTATTCAACACTTAAGGTTAAGTACATTTAAATCATTTATCTTATTTCTGTAACATGGTAGTTAATTTCCATACAAAGTGCTGCTTTGTTATCTCTTTTTTTCCATTTTCTACAACAGAATACCGACCGTTGCAGCTACCTTGACGTGGTGGTTGGGCTTGCCTATCGTGGTGAACCAATCGAGATATACTGGCTGGAACAATCGTTCCTCAAGATCCTACCATGCCAGACAGGTCGGTTGAAGAGCGGTAAGACTAAAAGCAGCAAACCCAAGGTCCGAAGGCGAAGTCGTACTGCTGACTGTACAGAGGTGTGAGGGCAAAAAGGTGCTTTCTTCAGACAACCAGCATAACAGCGATGCTGCCTTCCAACAAGGAGAGGTGGGGTTAGAAAATGTCAACCCTAAAAATGCACACGTCGCCTTATCCCACGGATATCCGTCTCCGGTGGTAAGGTCCCAACAAGTGCGGAGCTAACACAAAAACTACCCACAAAAAGGTCGTGTGTGACCGACCTCAAGCAGTTGTCCCTTGGGCACTGCGGTCACGCTCTCAGGTCATGAAGACCACTTCTAACCCAATTTCCTTTTCAGGT